>NC_069500.1:706546-966178 GCF_027579735.1 Bombina bombina
CAGACAATGCATGATATCAGTCAGAGCAAGAGAAGGGCATGTCCTCCCCCAGCACCATATACAGCAAATCCACAACTCACATGTTGGAGTGGCTGCTAGCGTAGCATAGGCGTATTCCCTCCATGGCTCAGTGCCATAAAGTTGGTGTGACATGCCACTTGGGGCGAGTTCACTGTGCAGTTGTAGAGCATGTGATAGCAGGACTTAAAACATTGTGGGATATCACAGAAAATCGGAGCCAAGCCGCTACTTGAGCAGTTTATCCCTGTCTTTATGCGCCTTGTCATTAATATGGGTTATTATATTAATATTATCGCTATGAAGCAAATAAAGATCATTCAATCAAATCAATTATTTCCACCTGACTTAATTAAGATCCCACTAAATCAGGAGCTGTATTATTATTATTGCTCCCTTAAAAAGATAAGGCCATCTAACAAGGTGATTTTCTAGAGAAAAACATTAGATGTTTTCTAAGGGATGTGATTGACCGACTAATCCTTCCTCTACGTCTTTATAAAGCTATTTAAAAAGACAGAGATGAATTCTTGTTTCCATCACAATTCCTTAGAACACAATGAAATTATTTGTCTTTGGTTTACTGTAGAGAACATCAGATATGATTTTTTTTCTTAAAGATTGTGATTAACCCACTTATTAATTTGTGTCTTTGACTTTGTTTACTGCTACATATGTGTAGGTAATTATATTTTTCTCCGTCCGGAGTAATTATTTCCCACCTGACTGGAGAACTAATATACCAATTTCCAATAACAGGCACCTGGAGAATCACCAAATAATAGACAAAAGCAGAGATAGGTACTTGGCAATTCTGTTTATTTTCAGCATAGACAAAATCAGTTATACATTCTGAACCCCATAGAAACGGGAAGTGATTTTCCCAAATATGGGCACACGACAATTTCTTTATAATGTATTTATCAGCAATTTATAATGCCCAACACCCCCCCCCCGTTCATATTAGTAGCAATGTAGTTTTGTTAGAAGAACAAATTATGTTGCAACTGCACGTGCACGGGAAACTTTGAAGCTTTTGATATTGAGAAATTACAGAAACAAAAGAATATTATGTATTTTACAATTTAACAGAAAAATTTAACCCCATGATTGCATGCAGTAATACAGTAATATAACAATAAGTAATAAGCCACATATATAGGGCCCATTGAATATATAGGGATATATATATATATATATATATCTCTTTAATGTGTAATGAAGGCAAACTTTCAGGCTTTTTTTACAGAGCTTTACCCTTGTCCCCATCTAACTGCACAGCTGAAATTTCTCCAATTAACGGGACATTGTACTAAAATATTCTGATCCATTTAAAAGTGTTAAAAAAAAACTCTGGGGTTGATCACAATCCTTTCTAAAAACTTACAGCTAGATTACTAGTTTTGCGGTAAGCTGAAAAAGCAGCGTTAACAGGTCCTAACGCTGCTTTTTCACTACCGCTGGTATTACGAGTCTTGCAGGTTTTGGGGCCCTGCACACTTTTTTGGCCTTACCGCAAACCGACTTACGTAAACTTCATAATCCCTTTTTTCTATGGTACTTCCATAGCGCCGGTATTACGAGTCTGTCCTGGGAGGCCAAAAAGTGAGCGGTACACCCTCTACCGACAAGATCCGTACCGCATTTTAAAGTCAGTATTTATGAGTTTTAGTTATGAGCATAAAACTCTTAACTAAAGTCCTAAAAAGTACACTAACACCCATAAACTACATATTAACCCTTAAATCGAGGCCCTCTCGCATCGCAAACACTATAATAAAATTTCTAACCCCTAATCTGCCGCTCAGGAATTTGCCACCACTATAATAAATATATGAACCCCTAAACCGCCGCACAAACACTAGTTAAATATCATTAACCCCTAATCTGCCGCCCCTAACATCGCCGCCACCTACATTATACTTATTAACCCCTAATCTTCCGCTCCGGACATCGCTGCAACCTACATTATATTTATTAACCCCTAATCTGCTGCCCCAACATCGCCGTCACCGATCTACATTTATTAACCCCTAATCTGCTGCCCCCAACGTCGTCGCCACTATATTAAATTTATTAACCCCTAAACCTAATTCTAACCCTAACACCCCCTAACTTAAAAATAATTTAAATACATCTAAATAAAATTACTATCATTAACTACATTATTCCTATTTAAAACTAAATATTTACCTATAAAATAAACCCTAAGATAGCTACAATATAACTAATAGTTACATTGTAGCTAGGGTTTATTTTTAATTTACAGGCAAGTTTGTATTTATTTTAACTAGGTAGAATAGTTATTAAATAGTTATTAACTATTTAATAACTACCTAGCTAAAATAAATACAAAAGTACCTGTAAAATAAAACCTTACACTAACACCTAACACTACATTACAATTAAATAAATTACCTACATTAAATACAATTAAATAAATTAAATTAGCTAAATCACAAAAAAACAAACACTAAATTACACAAAATAAAAAACAAATTATCAGATCTTTAAACTAATTACACCTAATCTAATAGCCCTATAAAAATAAAAAAGCTCCCCAAAATAAAATAAAAAACCCTAGCCTAAACTAAACTACCAATAGCCCTTAAAAGGGCCTTTTGCGGGGCATTGCCCCAAAGAAATCAGCTCTTTTACCTGTAAAAAAAATACAAACTCCCCCACAAACAGTAAAACCCACCCACCCACACAACCAACCCCCCAAATAAAATCCTAACAAAAAAACCCTAAGCTCCCCATTGCCCTGAAAAGGGCATTTGGATGGACATTGCCCTTTAAAGGGCATTTATCTCTATTGCAGGCCCAAACCCCTAACCTAAAAATAAACCCACCCAATACACCCTTAAAAAAATCCTAACACTAACCCTCGAAGATTCACTTACCGGGAGAAGTCTTCATCCAAGCGGCAAGATGTCCTCAATGAAGCCAGCAGAAGTGGTCCTCCAGACGGGCAGAAGTCTTCATCCAGATGGCATCTTCTATCTTCATCCTTCCGGCACGGAGCAGGTCCATCTCCAAGACATCCGACGCGGAGCATCCTCTTTAAACGACGGCTTCTTTGTAATGAATATCTTTTTAAGTGACGTCATCCAAGATGGCGTCCCTTAGATTCTGATTGGCTGATAGAATTCTATCAGCCAATCGGAATTAAGGTAGAAAAAATCCTATTGGCTGATTGGATCAGCCAATAGGAATGAGTTTGCATTCCATTGGCTCCGTGCTGGAAGGATGAAGATAGAAGATGCCGTCTGGATAAAGTGCAAGCAAAGGATAGAGGCGCCTCTATCCTTTGCTTGCACTTTTAGATTTCCTCCAGTTGGATGCCGGTAGAGAGCTGCCTCCATGCTCAGCTAGCTGGATTGCTGTTGAAATCCAGCCTGTTCCTACTGGCATAATTGAATGCCTTCACCTATTGTGAGTACCCTGTGTTCATATACTATTGGTACACTATAAGAATCCCCATTGATCTGCACCATTGGCGCCTCTTCCGTGTTGTTTTTTCTTAGCCGTCTGGATAAAGACTTCTGCCGTCTGGAGGACCACTTCTGCCTGTCTGGAGGACCACTTCTGCCCGTCTGGAGGACCACTTCTGCCCGTCTGGAGGACCACTTCTGCCCCGTCTGGAGGACCACTTCTGCCGTCTGGAGGACCACTTCTGCCGGCTTCGTGAGGACATATTGCCGCTTGGATGAAGACTTCTCCCGGTAAATGAATCTTTGTGGGTTAGTGTTAGGATTTTTTTAAAGGTGTATTGGGTGGGTTTATTTTTTAGGTTAGGGCTTTGGACCTGCAATAGAGCTAAATGCCTTTTTAAGGGCAATGCCCATCCAAATGCCCTTTTCAGGGCAATGGGGAGCTTAGGTTTTTTTAGTTAGTATTTTATTTGGGGGGTTGGTTGTGTGGGTGGTGGGTTTTACTGTTGTGGGGGAGTTTGTATTTTTTTTTTACAGGTAAAAGAGCTGATTTCTTTGGAGCAATGCCCCACAAAAGGCCCTTTTAAGGGCTATTGGTAGTTTAGTTTAGGCTAGGGTTTTTTTTTTGTGGGGGCTTTTTTATTTTGATAGGGCTATTAGATTAGGTGTAATTAGTTTAAAGATCTTGTAATTTGTTATTTATTTTCTGTAATTTAGTGTTGTTTTTTTGTGATTTAGCTAATATAATTTAATTTATTTCATTGTATTTAATGTAGGGAATTTATTTAATTGTAGTGTAGTGTTAGGTGTTAGTGTAACTTAGGTTAGGTTTTATTTTACAGGTAAATTTGTATTTATTTTAGCTAGGTAGTTATTAAATAGCTAATAACTATTCTACCTAGTTAAAATAAATACAAACTTGCCTGTAAAATAAAAATAAACCCTAAGATATATACAATATAACTATTAGTTATATTGTAGCTAGCTTAGGGTTTATTTTATAAGTAAGTATTTCGTTTTAAATCACAATAATGTAGTTAATGATAGTAATTTTATTTAGATTTATTTAAATTATATTTGTTAAGGGGTGTTAGGGTTAGACTTAGGTTTAGGGGTTAATAAATTTAATAGTTTAATAGTTTAATAGTGGCGGCGACGTTGGGGGTGGCAGATTAGGGGTTAATAAGTTAGGTAGGTTGCGGCGATATTAGGGGCAGCAGATTAGGGGTTAATAAATATAATGTAGGTGTCAGCGATGTTGGGGGCAGCAGATTAGGGGTTAATAAATATAATGTAGGTGGCAGCGATGTCGGGGGCAGCAGATTAGGGGTTAATAAGTGTAAGATTAGGGGTGTTTAGACTCGGGGTTCATGTTAAGGTGTTAGGTTAAACATATTTAATTTCCCCATAGGAATCAATGGGGCTGCATTACTGAGCTTTATGCTGCTTTTTGGCAGGTGTTAGACTTTTTCTCAGCCTGCTCTCCCCATTGATGTCTATGGGGAAATCGTGCATGAGCACGTACGACCAACTCACCGCTGACTTAAGCAGCGCTGGTACTGGAGTGCGGTATGGAGCTCAATTTTGCTCTAGCTCACTTCTTGCCTTTTAACGCCGGGTTTATAAAAAACTGCACGGTAGCACCGCACAGCTCCTAACGCAAAACTCGTAATCTAGCCGTTAGCAAATTATTTTTCTACAAGAATCCCCTAAAGGTGATTTATTGTTGATAACTACTCGATTTCTTTTTCTAAAGGATCAACTCTTATATTACAGGAGATAGGTTTTTGGAAACCGTAAGGTTAATCACAAACCTATTAACCCCTAAACCAAACAAGGCACTAACTTTACATTAACCCCTTAAGGACCAGCGACGTACCCTGTATGTCGCTGGCCTTTTTTTGGGACTTGATTGTTTTATAGCGCGGTCTTGCCACCAGCGTTGCGACTGCTCTATTCCACTAAGCCTTCTGGAGGGAGGGAATTAATAGCATGTTCTTGCTAGACTTGTGCTATTATGTCCTGAAAAAACCCTTAACGACAAGTGACATACAGGGTACATTGTGGTCATTAAGGGGTTAAATATTAATTCATCCCTATCTTATAATAAATTTAAACTTACCTTTAGAATTAAAACAAACTATATTAAACTACTAATTAACCTACCCTAACTATTATCCTAAAATTACACTAATTACAGATATTTAAACTAATTACACCTAATCTAATAGCCCTATTAAAATAAAAAAAGTCCCCCAAAACAAAAAAAAAACCCTAGCCTAAACGAAACTACCAATAGCCCTTAAAAGAGCCTTTTGCGGGGCATTGCCCCAAAGTAATCAGCTCTTTTAACTGTAAAAAAAAAAATTCAAACAACCCCCCCCAAACAGTAAAACCCACCACCCACACAACCAACCCCCAAATAAAATACTATCTAAAAAAAAGCTAAGCTCCCCATTGCCCTGGAAAGGGCATTTGGATGGGCATTACCCTTAAAATGGCAGTTAGCTCTTTTGCGGCCCAAAGTCCTAATCTAAAAATAAAACCCACCCAATACAACCTTAAAAAAACCTAACACTAACCCCCTTAAGATCGACTTACCGGGAGAAGTCTTCATCCAAGCCGGGCCGAAGTACTCAACGAAGCCGGGAAAAGTCTTTATCCAAGCCGGGCGAAGTGGTCCTCCAGACGGGCAGAAGTCTTCATCCATCCGGCGTGGAGTGGGTCCATCTTCAAGACATCCGACGCGGAGCATCCTCTTCTTCCGACGACTAAAGCTGAATGAAGGTACCTGTTACAAACTGCTGTTTGTAACTGGCCCTTTAAATGGAAAATTGCCCTGCTTCCCTGGATTTTGGAGAAGCCTATTTGCCAGCCTCCTTCCACATGACTATGGCCCCTGGAAGATTGTGCCCCTGAGGACATATTGACTTTTGTTGGGTGTGTGTGGCCCTTTATGAACCGTCTGGGGACATATTGTGACTTTGGTGAACAATGCCCCTTTAAGACTATGTCCCCAGACCTGTGAAATGACTTGTCCCTGGCTTTCTCCCACTTGGTTCAGTTTCATTGTGTGCCATTAAGTGCTATGTGACAGACCCTTCGGTCAGAACTACAGAGATAACTTTGTTCAGCTTCAAGAAGCATTCTAAATACAAGTTTGCTGGGATCAGCTCTAATTAAGTTTAGTGATAAACTTTCCCATTGTCTAATCAGACTTCTAGTAGTGATAAGGTGGACTGCATTGTTTTATTGTGTGTAAAATGTTATCTGCTGAAGTAATGTTGTGGCCTGTCAAAGGGAGTGTCTCTCTATCTAATATCAAATGTGTGATGGGGGATTTTATGCCTCCCCCTGAGAGTGTCCTGTTTGCATGTAACCTCAATAAAAAGCAGGCTGTGTGCTCCAGCACATCAGACCTATTTCTGACCCTCTAACTTGCAGCTTTGACTCATGTTTGTAGGGGACAGCTTATAATCACTACAGGGATTGCTATGTTTTTCATACTCCCTTAGCTACAGGGATTGCTACAGAAGAAAGAGGTTCGCCTACTGGAGCCTGGTCGTAGGTCCAGGGCGCAGAGCAGACGGCGAGATACCAGCCCAGCAGCGGTGGTTCATATAGTCTGCATTACTGATGGTGGCTACGCAGTAGTTATAGTGTCCACGGTGCTGCTGCTCCTTTGGTGAGCGCTAGGAGCATCCTTTTCTACGGTCCAACTTCCAGCCAGCCTGGAGGCAACCGTAACAGTACCTTTAAGTGACGTCATCCAAGATGGCGTCC
The DNA here is from genome assembly GCF_027579735.1 of Bombina bombina. Classification (NCBI taxonomy): domain Eukaryota; kingdom Metazoa; phylum Chordata; class Amphibia; order Anura; family Bombinatoridae; genus Bombina; species Bombina bombina. The sequence goes on from NC_069500.1 coordinate 713,782, forward strand.
CTTAGATTCCGATTGGCTGATAGAATTTTATCAGCCAATCGGAATTAAGGTAGAGAAAATCCTGTTGGCTGATGCAATCAGCCAATAGGATTGAAGTTCAATCCTATTGGCTGATCCAATCAGCCAATAGGATTGAGCTCACATTTTATTGGCTGCTCCAAAGGATGAAGATAGAAGATGCCATCTGGATGAAGACTTCTGCCCGTCTGGAGGACCACTTCGTCTGGCTTGAATGAAGACTTCTCCTGGCTTCATTGAGGACTTCGGCCCGGCTTGGATGAAGACTTCTCCTGGCTTCATTGAGGACTTCGGCCCAGCTTGGATGAAGACTTCTCCCGGTAAGTCGATCTTCAGGGGTTAGTGTTAGGTTTTTTTAAGGGTGTATTGGGTAGGTTTTATTTTTAGGTTAGGGCTTTGGGCCGCAAAAGAGCTAACTGCCCTTTTAAGGTCAATGCCCATCAAAATGCCCTTTTCAGGGCAATGGGGAGCTTAGCTTTTTTTAGATAGTATTTTATTTGGGGGGTTGGTTGTGTGGGTGGTGGGTTTTACTGTTTGGGGGTTGTTTGTATTTTTTTATTACAGGTAAAAGAGCTGATTACTTTGGGGCAATGCCCTTTTAAGGGCTATTGGTAGTTTAGTTTAGGCTAGGGTTTTTTTTATTGGGGGGGGGGCTTTTTTTATTTTAATAGGGCTATTAGATTAGGTGTAATTAGTTTAAATATCTGTAATTTGTTTATTATTTTCTGTAATTTAGTGGGGGGGGGGGGTTTGTACTTTAGCTAATTTAATTTAATTTAGGTAATTGTATTTAATTTAGTTAATTTATTTAATTATAGTATAGTGTTAGGTGTTAGTGTAAGGTTTTATTTTACAGGTACTTTTGTATTTATTTTAGCTAGGTAGTTATTAAATAGTTAATAACTATTTAATAACTATTCTACCTAGTTAAAATAAAAACAAAGTTGCCTGTAAAATACAAATAAACCCTAAGCTAGCTACAATGTAACTATTTAGTTATATTGTAGCTATTTTAGGGTTTATTTTGCAGGTAAGTATTTAGTTTTAAATAGGAATAATTTAGTTAATGATAGTAATATTTATTTAGATTTATTGTAATTATATTTAAGTTAGGCGTTGTTAGGGTAAGGGTTAGACTTAGGTTTAGGGGTTAATAACTTTAATATAGTGGCGGCGACGTTGGGGGCGGCAGATTAGGGGTTAATAAATAGTATGTAGGTGTCAGCGATGTTGGGGGCAGAAGATTAGGGGTTAATACATATAATGTAGGTGGCAGCGGTGGCCGGAGCGGCAGATTAGGGGTTAATAATTATAATGTAGGTGTCGGCGATGTCGGGGGTGCCAGATTAGGGGTTAATAAATATAATGTAGTTGTCGGCGATGTTGGGGGCAGCAGATTAGGGGTTCATAAATATAATGTAAGTGGCGGCGGTGTCCGGAGCGGCAGATTAGGGGTTAAACTTTTTATTATAGTGTTTGCGATGTGGGAGGGCCTCAGTTTAGGGGTTAATAGGTAGTTTATGGGTGTTAGTGTACTTTTTAGCACTTTAGTTATGAGTTTTATGTTACGGTGTTGTACCATAAAACTCATAACTACTGACTTTTAAATTTGTTCGGACTTTTGACAGGGTAGGGTGTACCGCTCACTTTTTGGCCTCCCAGGACAGACTCGTAATATCAGCGCTATGGAAGTCCCATAGAAAAAAGACTTTAGGAAGTTTATGTAAGTCGTTTTGCGGTAAGGCCAAAGAAGTGTGCGGTCACCCTAAACCTTCAAGACTCGTAATAGCAGCGGGCGTAAAAAAGCGGCGTTAGGACCTCTTAACGCTGCTTTTTACCCTAATGCACAACTCGTAATCTAGCCGTAAGTTACATAAAAAATAAGTTATCAAATATTTAAATGAATTACACCTAATCTAATAGACCTATCAAAATAAAAAGCCCCCCCCCCCAAATAAAAAAAACCCTAGCCTAAAATAAACTACTAATGGCCCTTAAAAGGGCTCTTTTACCTGTAAAAAAAAAATACAAACAACCCCCCAACAGTAAAACCCACCACCCACACAACCAAACCCCCCAAATAAAAAACCTATTTAAAAAACCTAATCTCCCCATTGCCCTGAAAAGGGCATTTGGATGGGCATTGCCCTTAAAAGGGCATTTAGCTCTTTTTCCACCAAAAGTCCCTAACCTAAAATTAAAACCCACCAAATAAACCCTTAAAAAAACCTAACACTAACCCCCAAAGATCCACTTACAGTTTTCGAAGACCCAACATCCATCCTCATCCAAGTGGCAGAAGTCCTCAGCGAAGCTGGCAGAAGTCTTCATCCAAGCGGGCCGAAGTCTTCACCCAACCGGGCAGAAGTCTTCATCCAGACGGCATCTTCTATCTAAAAAAGATAGTGGATAAAGAGTTATCCACTGAAAGAATGCACATAAGCACTCTTTGCACAGACTTGAGGTGGTTAGTTCTGAATATATTTAAAACATAACTTTTAATTAATTATAGATAAAAAATAAGACTAACAAAAAAGGTTAAAATACACACTCTGTTGTACTCCAGGTACAGATAGACCATAAAGGTGACTATATCAGTTAATATGGTATGGCCTGATTATAGGTAAGTGTCACCACATTAGGTCATAAGTGATCTGGTTTGAGTACGTAGCAGTAATAATAATTATGTATTCTACTGTCTAAAATAATAGGGGCATAATTCAAATTTTGAGTACTACGTGCACTATAGTACCAAGATAAAAAGATGGGTTATATTCCCTAATAATTATAAAGTAGTATCCAGGAATGATGGTCGCTATCACCTTCCTAACGGATATAGGAGAGGTGTCATAGGTACCAGTTATTATGACCCTGATCAGTTATATAGAGGGTACTTGTAATGTGGACTCTTCTTGTAATTATAAAGAGAGCAGGTATAAAACTCGATCTTTATTTACAGATCTATATTGTTATCTCTCTTTATATCCAATAGGGTATCATAAACTTAATCCACTTGTTAAATATGACCCAAGCGTGGTTTGTGACAATGCATGTGTGGAGTAATGTCTTTTTACGTTTCACCTGTGTGGCAAACGATTACTTGTAGATTTAAAGAACAGGATTAGTTATGTTGTTTATCAATAAAAAACAAGTAGTTTTGTTTGTAACTATGCTAGGTACGATTCCAACCATACATAGTATGATATTAGGGAAGTTGCCTAATCTGTATCACCACATCTTAGTAAGTCAGATACAACACACGTTTGGGATAATTGTAACTAAATCTCATTACAGTTTATGTCTATTGTTATTTATTATGAACCCGGAGTAATCCCTGTGTGCTATGACACGTCTGCATAAATCAGGTAAATACAGCTAACTCTAATCCCTGTGATAGAGCAGATGTGGCAGTTTCACTGTACTAGGACACGTCCACATCTATCAGTATGGTGGAACTGACTGCAATACTGTCCGGGGTAACACATACCAGAGGGCCGTAGCCCTGTCTTACTATAGACGTTATCAATAATATATTAAAAATATATATAGCGCGGTAGTGTTGGTTCCTAAGTGCTATACTGCGTTAACACCCATCAGTATAATGGAGCTGACTTAAATCACTATCAGGGTTAATTCATATCGGAAAGCCGCAGCTCTGTCATGCTACGGTTATGTCAATAATGTGTATATTGTAGCGGTAACGTTGATTTCTATATGTTGTGACACATTCGCGTCTGTCAATAAATCTCAGCTAAGCTAGATCACTGTTGAAAGTGTCCAGGTAGCTAAATATATATTGTGTTACAAATCTCTACATATAGATTAGCTATGCTGCGTTCACGTTCACTATCAAGGATATCGCATACAGAAAAACCGCAGCTCTATCTTGCTACAGTTTGTATCAATACTATGTATATTATGACGGTAGCATTGATTTCTATAATATCCAGGTAGCTAAATATATATTGTGTTACAAATCTCTACATATAGATTAGCTATGTTGCGTTCACGTTCACCGTCAAGGATATCGCATACAGGAGAACCGCAACTCTATCGTGCTACAGTTTGTAACAGTACTATGTATATTATGGCGGTAGCGTTGATTTCTATAATATCCAGGTAGCTAAATATATCTTGTATCCACAATCTATGCATATAGCATTACCCCCCTGCATTTGCCACTATTGGTGATTCAGCGTTCTGACAATGTCAGAATGAATGAATTAACCCTGACAGGCCTAGATTTAGAGTTCGGCGGTAGCCGTCAAAACCAGCGTTAGAGGCTCCTAACGCTGGTTTTGGGCGCCCGCTGGTATTTGGAGTCAGTGATTAAAGGGTCTAACGCTCACTTTACAGCCGCGACTTTTCCATACCGCAGATCCCCCTACGCCATTTGCGTAGCCTATCTTTTCAATGGGATCTTTCTAACGCTGGTATTTAGAGTCGTTTCTGCAGTGAGCGTTAGAGCTCTAACGACAAGATTCCAGCCGCCTGAAAAAAGCAGGAGTTAAGAGCTTTCTGGCTAACGCCGGTTCATAAAGCTCTTAACTACTGTACCCTAAAGTACACTAACACCCATAAACTACCTATGTACCCCTAAACCGAGCTCCCCCCACACCGCCGCCACTCGATTAAAATTTTTAACCCCTAATCTGCCGACCGCCACCTACGTTATACTTATGTACCCCTAATCTGCTGCCCCTAACCCCGCCGACCCCTATATTATATTTATTAACCCCTAACTTGCCCCACACAACGTCGCCGCAAGCTACTTAAAATAATTAACCCCTAATCTTCCGACCGCAAATCGCCGCCACCTACGTTATCCCTATGTACCCCTAATCTTCTGCCCCTAACATCGCCGACCCCTATGTTATATTTATTAACCCCTAATCTGCCCCCCACAACGTCGCCGACACCTACCTACACTTATTAACCCCTAATCTGCCGAGCGGACCTGAGCGCTACTATAATAAAGTTATTAACCCCTAATCCGCCTCACTAACCCTATCATAAATAGTATTAACCCCTAATCTGCCCTCCCTAACATCGCCGACACCTACCTTCAATTATTAACCCCTAATCTGCCGACCGGAGCTCACCGCTATTCTAATAAATGTATTAACCCCTAAAGCTAAGTCTAACCCTAACACTAACACCCCCCTAAGTTAAATATAATTTTTATCTAACGAAATAAATTAACTCTTATTAAATAAATGATTCCTATTTAAAGCTAAATACTTACCTGTAAAATAAATCCTAATATAGCTACAATATAAATTATAATTATATTATAGCTATTTTAGGATTAATATTTATTTTACAGGCAACTTGGTATTTATTTTAACCAGGTACAATAGCTATTAAATAGTTAAGAACTATTTAATAGTTACCTAGTTAAAATAATTACAAATTTACCTGTAAAATAAATCCTAACCTAAGATATAATTAAACCTAACACTACCCTATCAATAAAATAATTAAATAAACTACCTACAATTACCTACAATTAACCTAACACTACACTATCAATCAATTAATTAAACACAATTGCTACAAATAAATACAATTAAATAAACTATCTAAAGTACAAAAAATAAAAAAGAACTAAGTTACAGAAAATAAAAAAATATTTACAACCATAAGAAAAATATTACAACAATTTTAAACTAATTACACCTACTCTAAGCCCCCTAATAAAATAACAAAGACCCCCAAAATAAAAAATTCCCTACCCTATTCTAAATTTAAAAAGTTACAAGCTCTTTTACCTTACCAGCCCTGAACAGGGCCCTTTGCGGGGCATGCCCCAAGAAGTTCAGCTCTTTTGCCTGTAAAAGAAAACATACAATACCCCCCCCCAACATTACAACCCACCACCCACATACCCCTAATCTAACCCAAACCCCCCTTAAATAAACCTAACACTAAGCCCCTGATGATGTTCCTACCTTGTCTTCACCATGCCAGGTTCACCGATCCGTCCTGGCTCCAAGATCTTCATCCAACCCAAGCGGGGGCTAGACATCCACTGAAGAAGTCCAGAAGAGGGTCCAAAGTCTTCCTCCTATCCGGCAAGAAGAGGACATCCGGACCGGCAAACATCTTCTCCAAGCGGCATCTTCTATGTTCTTCCATCCGATGACGACCGGCTCCATCTTGAAGACCTCCAGCGCGGATCCATCCTCTTCTTCCGACGACTAGACGACGAATGACGGTTCCTTTAAGGGACGTCATCCAAGATGGCGTCCCTCGAATTCCGATTGGCTGATAGGATTCTATCAGCCAATCGGAATTAAGGTAGGAATTTTCTGATTGGCTGATGGAATCAGCCAATCAGAATCAAGTTCAATCCGATTGGCTGATCCAATCAGCCAATCAGATTGAGCTCGCATTCTATTGGCTGTTCCGATCAGCCAATAGAATGCGAGCTCAATCTGATTGGCTGATTGGATCAGCCAATCGGATTGAACTTGATTCTGATTGGCTGATTCCATCAGCCAATCAGAAAATTCCTACCTTAATTCCGATTGGCTGATAGAATCCTATCAGCCAATCGGAATTCGAGGGACGCCATCTTGGATGACGTCCCTTAAAGGAACCGTCATTCGTCGTCTAGTCGTCGGAAGAAGAGGATGGATCCGCGCTGGAGGTCTTCAAGATGGAGCCGGTCGTCATCGGATGGAAGAACATAGAAGATGCCGCTTGGAGAAGATGTTTGCCGGTCCGGATGTCCTCTTCTTGCCAGATAGGAGGAAGACTTTGGAGCACCGGATTATGGATCGCCAACCCCCGCTTGGGTTGGATGAAGATCTTGGAGCCAGGACGGATCGGTGATACCTGGATGGTGAAGACAAGGTAGGAAGATCTTCAGGGGATTAGTGTTAGGTTTATTTAAGGGGGTTTGGGTTAGATTAGGGGTATGTGGGTGGTGGGTTGTAATGTTGGGGGGGGGGTATTGTATGTTTTTTTTTACAGGCAAAAGAGCTGAAATTCTTGGGGCATGCCCCGCAAAGGGCCCTGTTCAGGGCTGGTAAGGTAAAAGAGCTTGTAATTTTTGTATTTTAGAATAGGGTAGGGAATTTTTTATTTTGGGGGTCTTTGTTATTTTATTAGGGGGCTTAGAGTAGGTGTAATTAGTTTAAAATTGTTGTAATATTTTTCTTATGTTTGTAAATATTTTTTTATTTTCTGTAACTTAGTTCTTTTTTATTTTTTGTACTTTAGATAGTTGATTTAATTGTATTTATTTGTAGCAATTGTGTTTAATTAATTTATTGATAGTGTAGTGTTAGGTTAATTGTAGGTAATTGTAGGTAGTTTATTTAATTATTTTATTGATAGGGTAGTGTTAGGTTTAATTATATCTTAGGTTAGTATTTATTTTACAGGTAAATTTGTAATTATTTTAACTAGGTAACTATTAAATAGTTCTTAACTATTTAATAGCTATTGTACCTGGTTAAAATAAATACAAAGTTACCTGTAAAATAAATATTAATCCTAAAATAGCTATAATATAAATGTAATTTATATTGTAGCTATATTAGGATTTATTTTACAGGTAAGTATTTAGCTTTAAATAGGAATCATTTATTTAATAAGAGTTAATTTATTTCGTTAGATAAAAATTATATTTAACTTAGGGGGGTGTTAGTGTTAGGGTTAGACTTAGCTTTAGGGGTTAATACATTTATTAGAATAGCGGTGAGCTCCGGTCGGCAGATTAGGGGTTAATAATTGAAGGTAGGTGTCGGCGATGTTAGGGAGGGCAGATTAGGGGTTAATACTATTTATGATAGGGTTAGTGAGGCGGATTAGGGGTTAATAACTTTATTATAGTAGCGCTCAGGTCCGCTCGGCATATTAGGGGTTAATAAGTGTAGGTAGGTGTCGGCGACGTTGTGGGGGGCAGATTAGGGGTTAATAAATATAACATAGGGGTCGGCGATGTTAGGGCAGCAGATTAGGGGTACATAGGGATAACGTAGGTGGCGGCGGTTTACGGAGCGGCAGATTAGGGGTTAAAAGTGTAATGCAGGGGTCAGCGATAGCGGGGGCGGCAGAATAGGGGTTAATAAGTGTAAGGTTAGGGGTGTTTAGACTCGGGGTACATGTTAGGGTGTTCGGTGCAGACGTAGGAAGTGTTTCCCCATAGGAAACAATGGGGCTGCGTTAGGAGCTGAACGCTGCTTTTTTGCAGGTGTTAGGTTTTTTTTCAGCTCAAACAGCCCCATTGTTTCCTATGGGAGAATCGTGCACGAGCACGTTTTTGAGGCCGGCCGCGTCCGTAAGCAACTCTGGTATCGAGAGTTGTATTTGCTGTAAAAATGCTCTACGCTCCTTTTTTGGAGCCTAACGCAGCATTTGTTTGAACTCTCGATACCAGAGTTAAATTTATGGTGCGGCCAGAAAAAAACCCGCGGAGCGTTAACAGCCCTTTTACCGCCGAACTCTAAATCTAGCCGATAGTGATTTAAGTCAGCTCCATTATACTGATGGGTGTTAACGCAGTATAGCACTTAGGAACCAACACTACCGCGCTATATATATTTTTAATATATTATTGATAACGTCTATAGTAAGACAGGGCTACGGCCCTCTGGTATGTGTTACCCCGGACAGTATTGCAGTCAGTTCCACCATACTGATAGATGTGGACGTGTCCTAGTACAGTGAAACTGCCACATCTGCTCTATCACAGGGATTAGAGTTAGCTGTATTTACCTGATTTATGCAGACGTGTCATAGCACACAGGGATTACTCCGGGTTCATAATAAATAACAATAGACATAAACTGTAATGAGATTTAGTTACAATTATCCCAAACGTGTGTTGTATCTGACTTACTAAGATGTGGTGATACAGATTAGGCAACTTCCCTAATATCATACTATGTATGGTTGGAATCGTACCTAGCATAGTTACAAACAAAACTACTCGTTTTTTTATTGATAAACAACATAACTAATCCTGTTCTTTAAATCTACAAGTAATCGTTTGCCACACAGGTGAAACGTAAAAAGACATTACTCCACACATGCATTGTCACAAACCACGCTTGGGTCATATTTAACAAGTGGATTAAGTTTATGATACCCTATTGGATATAAAGAGAGATAACAATATAGATCTGTAAATAAAGATCGAGTTTTATACCTGCTCTCTTTATAATTACAAGAAGAGTCCACATTACAAGTACCCTCTATATAACTGATCAGGGTCATAATAACTGGTACCTATGACACCTCTCCTATATCCGTTAGGAAGGTGATAGCGACCATCATTCCTGGATACTACTTTATAATTATTACGTTACGTGGCGAAACATGTCAGGGACGTTAGGGCAATGGGGAGGAGTCCTAGGAGCTCCTGTGTTTTTAGCAAGCCTTAAGCTTCCGATTCAATTACTGTAGTCTTTCACTGTACCTATCCAGACTCTACTGATGGCTATTAATGTTTAAATAACAAAATTTGTCTGGCTGGTAAACTGCTATTGGCAATATCATTTTATTTAACTAACCTAGTGCTTGAGAATGCTTGAGAGCTTATCGCTCTTATAGGCAGTTACTGATCACAGCTGTTATTGCACCTAACTTCACGCAAAGCGGTTTGGTTTATATTGAGGAACATAAGAGTATATTATATACAGAAAGCAGCGGATGTTGGCACACGCTAATGCACAAACAGTCTTGTTAATAACTGCCACACAACAGTGCATTTGAGATAGTGTATCACTGCTAAACACACAGACTGTCGGTACGCATGTGTGTGCGAACACAAACACCGTTAACCTCTCACACAATTGAGCAAGCAAATAAATACTACACTCCGAATCAGCTAGACAATTGAACAAGTGAATCGACCGCATACATTTTTCTCTTCAAGTTACGAGTATAACTAACAGATATATGAATCAATAATAGTTATACAAGGCGACAATGCTATTTATTGTTTATTAATATTAAGTATTTAGCTCCCCACTGAACTTATTGAGTTAGAACGTATCCTTAGTATATTATTGACTTATAACATTAAACTGCAACACTAAATCAGTATTTACCAGCTGTTCTACTTATTTATACTTAAGGGGGTTGTACCAACAAGAAACCGAAGTGATAATCCCGGTTACACCACTGGACTATACTCAGCGGCTAGTATACACACTTGCTTATACTTAAAGGGTCATACCAACTAGAAACCTAAGTAATAAGCCAGGTTACACCACTGGGCTATACTTAGCGGCTAGTATACACACTTGCTTATACTTAAAGGGTCATACCAACAAGAAACCTAAGTAATAAGCCAGGTTACACCACTGGGCTATACTTAGCGGCTAGTATACACACTTGCTTATACTTAAAGGGTCATACCAACAAGAAACCGAAGTAATAAGCCCGGTTACACCACTGGGCTATACTTAGCGGCTAGTATACACACTTGCTTATACTTAAAGGGTCATACCAACAAGAAACCTAAGTAATAAGCCCGGTTACACCACTGGGCTATACTTAGCGGCTAGTATACACACTTGCTTATACTTAAAGGGTCATACCAACAAGAAACCGAAGTGATAATCCCGGTTACACCACTGGGCTATACTTAGCGGCTAGTATACACACTTGCTTATACTTAAAGGGTCATACCAACTAGAAACCTAAGTAATAAGCCAGGTTACACCACTGGGCTATACTTAGCGGCTAGTATACACACTTGCTTATACTTAAAGGGTCATACCAACTAGAAACCTAAGTAATAAGCCCGGTTACACCACTGGGCTATACTTAGCGGCTAGTATACACACTTGCTTATACTTAAAGGGTCATACCAACAAGAAACCTAAGTAATAAGCCCGGTTACACCACTGGGCTATACTTAGCGGCTAGTATACACACTTGCTTATACTTAAAGGGTCATACCAACTAGAAACCTAAGTAATAAGCCCGGTTACACCACTGGGCTATACTTAGCGGCTAGTATACACACTTGCTTATACTTAAAGGGTCATACCAACTAGAAACCTAAGTAATAAGCCCGGTTACACCACTGGGCTATACTTAGCGGCTAGTATACACACTTGCTTATACTTAAAGGGTCATACCAACTAGAAACCTAAGTAATAAGCCAGGTTACACCACTGGGCTATACTTAGCGGCTAGTATACACACTTGCTTATACTTAAAGGGTCATACCAACAAGAAACCGAAGTAATAAGCCCGGTTACACCACTGGACTATACTTAGCGGCTAGTATACACACTTGCTTATACTTAAAGGGTCATACCAACAAGAAACCTAAGTAATAAGCCAGGTTACACCACTGGGCTATACTTAGCGGCTAGTATACACACTTGCTTATACTTAAAGGGTCATACCAACTAGAAACCGAAGTAATAAGCCAGGTTACACCACTGGGCTATACTTAGCGGCTAGTATACACACTTGCTTATACTTAAAGGGTCATACCAACAAGAAACCTAAGTAATAAGCCAGGTTACACCACTGGGCTATACTTAGCGGCTAGTATACACACTTGCTTATACTTAAAGGGTCATACCAACTAGAAACCTAAGTAATAAGCCAGGTTACACCACTGGGCTATACTTAGCGGCTAGTATACACACTTGCTTATACTTAAAGGGTCATACCAACTAGAAACCTAAGTAATAAGCCAGGTTACACCACTGGGCTATACTTAGCGGCTAGTATACACACTTGCTTATACTTAAAGGGTCATACCAACAAGAAACCGAAGTAATAAGCCCGGTTACACCACTGGGCTATACTTAGCGGCTAGTATACACACTTGCTTATACTTAAAGGGTCATACCAACTAGAAACCTAAGTAATAAGCCCGGTTACACCACTGGGCTATACTTAGCGGCTAGTATACACACTTGCTTATACTTAAAGGGTCATACCAACTAGAAACCTAAGTAATAAGCCAGGTTACACCACTGGGCTATACTTAGCGGCTAGTATACACACTTGCTTATACTTAAAGGGTCATACCAACAAGAAACCTAAGTAATAAGCCCGGTTACACCACTGGGCTATACTTAGCGGCTAGTATACACACTTGCTTATACTTAAAGGGTCATACCAACAAGAAACCGAAGTGATAATCCCGGTTACACCACTGGGCTATACTTAGCGGCTAGTATACACACTTGCTTATACTTAAAGGGTCATACCAACTAGAAACCTAAGTAATAAGCCAGGTTACACCACTGGGCTATACTTAGCGGCTAGTATACACACTTGCTTATACTTAAAGGGTCATACCAACTAGAAACCGAAGTAATAAGCCCGGTTACACCACTGGGCTATACTTAGCGGCTAGTATACACACTTGCTTATACTTAAAGGGTCATACCAACAAGAAACCTAAGTAATAAGCCCGGTTACACCACTGGGCTATACTTAGCGGCTAGTATACACACTTGCTTATACTTAAAGGGTCATACCAACTAGAAACCTAAGTAATAAGCCCGGTTACACCACTGGGCTATACTTAGCGGCTAGTATACATACTTGCTTATACTTAAAGGGTCATACCAACTAGAAACCTAAGTAATAAGCCCGGTTACACCACTGGGCTATACTTAGCGGCTAGTATACACACTTGCTTATACTTAAAGGGTCATACCAACTAGAAACCTAAGTAATAAGCCAGGTTACACCACTGGGCTATACTTAGCGGCTAGTATACACACTTGCTTATACTTAAAGGGTCATACCAACAAGAAACCGAAGTAATAAGCCCGGTTACACCACTGGACTATACTTAGCGGCTAGTATACACACTTGCTTATACTTAAAGGGTCATACCAACAAGAAACCTAAGTAATAAGCCAGGTTACACCACTGGGCTATACTTAGCGGCTAGTATACACACTTGCTTATACTTAAAGGGTCATACCAACTAGAAACCGAAGTAATAAGCCAGGTTACACCACTGGGCTATACTTAGCGGCTAGTATACACACTTGCTTATACTTAAAGGGTCATACCAACTAGAAACCTAAGTAATAAGCCCGGTTACACCACTGGGCTATACTTAGCGGCTAGTATACACACTTGCTTATACTTAAAGGGTCATACCAACAAGAAACCGAAGTAATAAGCCCGGTTACACCACTGGACTATACTTAGCGGCTAGTATACACACTTGCTTATACTTAAAGGGTCATACCAACAAGAAACCTAAGTAATAAGCCAGGTTACACCACTGGGCTATACTTAGCGGCTAGTATACACACTTGCTTATACTTAAAGGGTCATACCAACTAGAAACCGAAGTAATAAGCCCGGTTACACCACTGGGCTATACTTAGCGGCTAGTATACACACTTGCTTATACTTAAAGGGTCATACCAACTAGAAACCTAAGTAATAAGCCCGGTTACACCACTGGGCTATACTTAGCGGCTAGTATACACACTTGCTTATACTTAAAGGGTCATACCAACAAGAAACCTAAGTAATAAGCCAGGTTACACCACTGGTCTATACTTAGCGGCTAGTATACACACTTGCTTATACTTAAAGGGTCATACCAACAAGAAACCTAAGTAATAAGCCAGGTTACACCACTGGGCTATACTTAGCGGCTAGTATACACACTTGCTTATACTTAAAGGGTCATACCAACAAGAAACCTAAGTAATAAGCCCGGTTACACCACTGGGCTATACTTAGCGGCTAGTATACACACTTGCTTATACTTAAAGGGTCATACCAACAAGAAACCGAAGTGATAATCCCGGTTACACCACTGGGCTATACTTAGCGGCTAGTATACACACTTGCTTATACTTAAAGGGTCATACCAACTAGAAACCTAAGTAATAAGCCCGGTTACACCACTGGGCTATACTTAGCGGCTAGTATACACACTTGCTTATACTTAAAGGGTCATACCAACAAGAAACCGAAGTGATAATCCCGGTTACACCACTGGGCTATACTTAGCGGCTAGTATACACACTTGCTTATACTTAAAGGGTCATACCAACTAGAAACCTAAGTAATAAGCCAGGTTACACCACTGGGCTATACTTAGCGGCTAGTATACACACTTTCTTATACTTAAAGGGTCATACCAACTAGAAACCGAAGTAATAAGCCCGGTTACACCACTGGGCTATACTTAGCGGCTAGTATACACACTTGCTTATACTTAAAGGGTCATACCAACTAGAAACCTAAGTAATAAGCCCGGTTACACCACTGGGCTATACTTAGCGGCTAGTATACACACTTGCTTATACTTAAAGGGTCATACCAACTAGAAACCTAAGTAATAAGCCAGGTTACACCACTGGGCTATACTTAGCGGCTAGTATACACACTTGCTTATACTTAAAGGGTCATACCAACTAGAAACCTAAGTAATAAGCCCGGTTACACCACTGGGCTATACTTAGCGCCTAGTATACACACTTGCTTATACTTAAAGGGTCATACCAACAAGAAACCGAAGTGATAATCCCGGTTACACCACTGGGCTATACTTAGCGGCTAGTATACACACTTGCTTATACTTAAAGGGTCATACCAACTAGAAACCTAAGTAATAAGCCAGGTTACACCACTGGGCTATACTTAGCGGCTAGTATACACACTTGCTTATAAATAAAGGGTCATACCAACTAGAAACCGAAGTAATAAGCCCGGTTACACCACTGGGCTATACTTAGCGGCTAGTATACACACTTGCTTATACTTAAAGGGTCATACCAACTAGAAACCTAAGTAATAAGCCCGGTTACACCAATTGGCTATACTTAGCGGCTAGTATACACACTTGCTTATACTTAAAGGGTCATACCAACTAGAAACCTAAGTAATAAGCCAGGTTACACCACTAGGCTATACTTAGCGGCTAGTATACACACTTGCTTATACTTAAAGGGTCATACCAACTAGAAACCTAAGTAATAAGCCCGGTTACACCACTGGGCTATACTTAGCGGCTAGTATACACACTTGCTTATACTTAAAGGGTCATACCAACTAGAAACCTAAGTAATAAGCCCGGTTACACCACTGGGCTATACTTAGCGGCTAGTATACACACTTGCTTATACTTAAAGGGTCATACCAACAAGAAACCGAAGTAATAAGCCAGGTTACACCACTGGGCTATACTTAGCGGCTAGTATACACACTTGCTTATACTTAAAGGGTCATACCAACAAGAAGCCGAAGTAATAAGCCCGGTTACACCACTGGGCTATACTTAGCGGCTAGTATACACACTTGCTTATACTTAAAGGGTCATACCAACTAGAAACCTAAGTAATAAGCCCGGTTACACCACTTGGCTATACTTAGCGGCTAGTATACACACTTGCTTATACTTAAAGGGTCATACCAACTAGAAACCTAAGTAATAAGCCAGGTTACACCACTGGGCTATACTTAGCGGCTAGTATACACACTTGCTTATACTTAAAGGGTCATACCAACAAGAAACCTAAGTAATAAGCCAGGTTACACCACTGGGCTATACTTAGCGGCTAGTATACACACTTGCTTATACTTAAAGGGTCATACCAACAAGAAACCTAAGTAATAAGCCCGGTTACACCACTGGGCTATACTTAGCGGCTAGTATACACACTTGCTTATACTTAAAGGGTCATACCAACAAGAAACCGAAGTGATAATCCCGGTTACACCACTGGGCTATACTTAGCGGCTAGTATACACACTTGCTTATACTTAAAGGGTCATACCAACTAGAAACCTAAGTAATAAGCCCGGTTACACCACTGGGCTATACTTAGCGGCTAGTATACACACTTGCTTATACTTAAAGGGTCATACCAACAAGAAACCGAAGTGATAATCCCGGTTACACCACTGGGCTATACTTAGCGGCTAGTATACACACTTGCTTATACTTAAAGGGTCATACTACCTAGAAACCTAAGTAATAAGCCAGGTTACACCACTGGGCTATACTTAGCGGCTAGTATACACACTTGCTTATACTTAAAGGGTCATACCAACTAGAAACCGAAGTAATAAGCCCGGTTACACCACTGGGCTATACTTAGCGGCTAGTATACACACTTGCTTATACTTAAAGGGTCATACCAACTAGAAACCTAAGTAATAAGCCCGGTTACACCACTGGGCTATACTTAGCGGCTAGTATACACACTTGCTTATACTTAAAGGGTCATACCAACTAGAAACCTAAGTAATAAGCCAGGTTACACCACTGGGCTATACTTAGCGGCTAGTATACACACTTGCTTATACTTAAAGGGTCATACCAACTAGAAACCTAAGTAATAAGCCCGGTTACACCACTGGGCTATACTTAGCGGCTAGTATACACACTTGCTTATACTTAAAGGGTCATACCAACTAGAAACCTAAGTAATAAGCTCGGTTACACCACTGGGCTATACTTAGCGGCTAGTATACACACTTGCTTATACTTAAAGGGTCATACCAACAAGAAACCGAAGTAATAAGCCAGGTTACACCACTGGGCTATACTTAGCGGCTAGTATACACACTTGCTTATACTTAAAGGGTCATACCAACAAGAAGCCGAAGTAATAAGCCCGGTTACACCACTGGGCTATACTTAGCGGCTAGTATACACACTTGCTTATACTTAAAGGGTCATACCAACTAGAAACCTAAGTAATAAGCCCGGTTACACCACTGGGCTATACTTAGCGGCTAGTATACACACTTGCTTATACTTAAAGGGTCATACCAACTAGAAACCTAAGTAATAAGCCCGGTTACACCACTGGGCTATACTTAGCGGCTAGTATACACACCTTGCTTATACTTAAAGGGTCATACCAACTAGAAACCTAAGTAATAAGCCAGGTTACACCACTGGGCTATACTTAGCGGCTAGTATACACACTTGCTTATACTTAAAGGGTCATACCAACTAGAAACCTAAGTAATAAGCCCGGTTACACCACTGGGCTATACTTAGCGGCTAGTATACACACTTGCTTATACTTAAAGGGTCATACCAACAAGAAACCGAAGTAATAAGCCAGGTTACACCACTGGGCTATACTTAGCGGCTAGTATACACACTTGCTTATACTTAAAGGGTCATACCAACTAGAAACCGAAGTAATAAGCCCGGTTACACCACTGGGCTATACTTAGCGGCTAGTATACACAACTTGCTTATACTTAAAGGGTCATACCAACTAGAAACCTAAGTAATAAGCCCGGTTACACCACTGGGCTATACTTAGCGGCTAGTATACACACTTGCTTATACTTAAAGGGTCATACCATCTAGAAACCTAAGTAATAAGCCAGGTTACACCACTGGGCTATACTTAGCGGCTAGTATACACACTTGCTTATACTTAAAGGGTCATACCAACTAGAAACCTAAGTAATAAGCCCGGTTACACCACTGGGCTATACTTAGGGGCTAGTATACACACTTGCTTATACTTAAAGGGTCATACCAACTAGAAACCTAAGTAATAAGCCCGGTTACACCACTGGGCTATACTTAGCGGCTAGTATACACACTTGCTTATACTTAAAGGGTCATACCAACAAGAAACCGAAGTAATAAGCCAGGTTACACCACTGGGCTATACTTAGCGGCTAGTATACACACTTGCTTATACTTAAAGGGTCATACCAACAAGAAGCCTAAGTAATAAGCCCGGTTACACCACTGGGCTATACTTAGCGGCTAGTATACACACTTTGCTTATACTTAAAGGGTCATACCAAACTACGAAACCTAAGTAATAAGCCGGTTACACCACTGGGCACTATACTTAGCGGCTAGTATACACACTTGCTTATACTTAAAGGGTCATACCAACTAGAAACCTAAGTAAATAAGCCCGGTTACACCACTGGGCTATACTTAGCGGCTAGTATACACACTTGCTTATACTTAAAGGGTCCATACCAACAAGAAACCTAAGTAATAAGCCAGGTTACACCACTGGGCTATACTTAGCGGCTAGATACACACTTGCTTATACTTAAAAGGGTCATACCAACTAGAAACCTAAGTAATAAGCCAGGTTACACCACTGGGCTATACTTAGCGGCTAGTATACACACTTGCTTATACTTAAAGGGTTCATACCAACTAGAAACCTAACGTAATAAGCCAGGTTACACCACTGGGCTATACTTAGCGGCTAGTATACACACTTGCTTATACTTAAAGGGTCATACCAACTAGAAACCTAAGTAATAAGCCAGGTTACACCACTGGGCTATACTTAGCGGCTAGTATACACACTTGCTTATACTTAAAGGGTCATACCAACTAGAAACCTAAGTAATAAGCCAGGTTACACCACTGGGCTATACTTAGCGGCTAGTATACACACTTGCTTATACTTAAAGGGTCATACCAACTAGAAACCTAAGTAATAAGCCCGGTTACACCACTGGGCTATACTTAGCGGCTAGTATACACACTTGCTTATACTTAAAGGGTCATACCAACTAGAAACCTAAGTAATAAGCCCGGTTACACCACTGGGCTATACTTAGCGGCTAGTATACACACTTGCTTATACTTAAAGGGTCATACCAACTAGAACCTAAGTAATAAGCCCGGTTACACCACTGGGCTATACTTAGCGGCTAGTATACACACTTGCTTATACTTAAAGGGTCATACCAACTAGAAACCTAAGTAATAAGCCCGGTTACACCACTGGGCTATACTTAGCGGCTAGTATACACACTTGCTTATACTTAAAGGGTCATACCAACTAGAAACCTAAGTAATAAGCCCGGTTACACCACTGGGCTATACTTAGCGGCTAGTATACACACTTGCTTATACTTAAAGGGTCATACCAACTAGAAACCTAAGTAATAAGCCCGGTTACACCACTGGGCTATACTTAGCGGCTAGTATACACACTTGCTTATACTTAAAGGGTCATACCAACTAGAAACCTAAGTAATAAGCCCAGGTTACACCACTGGGCTATACTTAGCGGCTAGTATACACACTTGCTTATACTTAAAGGGGTCATACCAACAAGAAACCGAAGTAATAAGCCAGGTTACACCACTGGGCTATACTTAGCGGCTAGTATACACACTTGCTTATACTTAAAGGGTCATACAACAGAAGCCGAAGTAATAAGCCCGGTTACACCACTGGGCTATACTTAGCGGCTAGTATACACACTTGCTTATACTTAAAGGGTCATACCAACTAGAAACCTAAGTAATAAGCCCGGTTACACCACTGGGATATACTTAGCGGCTAGTATACACACTTGCTTATACTTAAAGGGTCATACCAACTAGAAACCTAAGTAATAAGCCCGGTTACACCACTGGGCTATACTTAGCGGCTAGTATACACACTTGCTTATACTTAAAGGGTCATACCAACTAGAAACCTAAGTAATAAGCCAGGTTACACCCACTGGGCTATACTTAGCGGCTAGTATACACACTTGCTTATACTTAAAGGGTCATACCAACTAGAAACCTAAGTAATAAGCCAGGTTACACCACTGGGCTATACTTAGCGGCTAGTATACACACTTGCTTATACTTAAAGGGTCATACCAACTAGAAACCTAAGTAATAAGCCAGGTTACACCACTGGGCTATACTTAGCGGCTAGTATACACACTTGCTTATACTTAAAGGGTCATACCAACTAGAAACCTAAGTAATAAGCCCGGTTACACCACTGGGCTATACTTAGCGGCTAGTATACACACTTGCTTATACTTAAAGGGTCATACCAACTAGAAACCTAAGTAATAAGCCCGGTTACACCACTGGGCTATACTTAGCGGCTAGTATACACACTTGCTTATACTTAAAGGGTCATACCAACTAGAAACCTAAGTAATAAGCCCGGTTACACCACTGGGCTATACTTAGCGGCTAGTATACACACTTGCTTATACTTAAAGGGTCATACCAACAAGAAACCGAAGTAATAAGCCAGGTTACACCACTGGGCTATACTTAGCGGCTAGTATACACACTTGCTTATACTTAAAGGGTCATACCAACTAGAAACCTAAGTAATAAGCCCGGGTTACACCACTGGGCTATACTTAGCGGCTAGTATACACACTTGCTTATACTTAAAGGGTCATACCAACTAGAAACCTAAGTAATAAGCCCGGTTACACCACTGGGCTATACTTAGCGGCTAGTATACACACTTGCTTATACTTAAAGGGTCATACCAACTAGAAACCTAAGTAATAAGCCCGGTTACACCACTGGGCTATACTTAGCGGCTAGTATACACACTTGCTTATACTTAAAGGGTCATACCAACAAGAAACCTAAGTAATAAGCCAGGTTACACCACTGGGCTATACTTAGCGGCTAGTATACACACTTGCTTATACTTAAAGGGTCATACCAACAAGAAACCGAAGTAATAAGCCCGGTTACACCACTGGGCTATACTTAGCGGCTAGTATACACACTTGCTTATACTTAAAGGGTCATACCAACTAGAAACCTAAGTAATAAGCCAGGTTACACCACTGGGCTATACTTAGCGGCTAGTATACACACTTGCTTATACTTAAAGGGTCATACCAACCTAGAAACCTAAGTAATAAGCCAGGTTACACCACTGGGCTATACTTAGCGGCTAGTATACACACTTGCTTATACTTAAAGGGTCATACCAACTAGAAACCTAAGTAATAAGCCCGGTTACACCACTGGGCTATACTTAGCGGCTAGTATAGACACTTGCTTATACTTAAAGGGTCATACCAACTAGAAACCTAAGTAATAAGCCCGGTTACACCACTGGGCTATACTTAGCGGCTAGTATACACACTTGCTTATACTTAAAGGGTCATACCAACAAGAAACCTAAGTAATAAGCCAGGTTACACCACTGGGCTATACTTAGCGGCTAGTATACACACTTGCTTATACTTAAAGGGTCATACCAACAAGAAACCGAAGTAATAAGCCCGGTTACACCACTGGGCTATACTTAGCGGCTAGTATACACACTTGCTTATACTTAAAGGGTCATACCAACAAGAAACCGAAGTGATAATCCCGGTTACACCACTGGGCTATACTTAGCGGCTAGTATACACACTTGCTTATACTTAAAGGGTCATACCAACTAGAAACCTAAGTAATAAGCCCGGTTACACCACCGGGCTATACTTAGCGGCTAGTATACACACTTGCTTATACTTAAAGGGTCATACCAACTAGAAACCTAAGTAATAAGCCCGGTTACACCACTGGGCTATACTTAGCGGCTAGTATACACACTTGCTTATACTTAAAGGGTCATACCAACAAGAAACCTAAGTAATAAGCCCGGTTACACCACTGGGCTATACTTAGCGGCTAGTATACACACTTGCTTATACTTAAAGGGTCATACCAACTAGAAACCTAAGTAATAAGCCAGGTTACACCACTGGGCTATACTTAGCGGCTAGTATACACACTTGCTTATACTTAAAGGGTCATACCAACAAGAAACCGAAGTAATAAGCCCGGTTACACCACTGGGACTATACTTAGCGGCTAGTATAACACACTTGCTTATACTTAAAGGGTCATACCAACAAGAAACCTAAGTAATAAGCCAGGTTACACCACTGGGCTATACTTAGCGGCTAGTATACACACTTGCTTATACTTAAAGGGTCATACCAACTAGAAACCTAAGTAATAAGCCAGGTTACACCACTGGGCTATACTTAGCGGCTAGTATACACACTTGCTTATACTTAAAGGGTCATACCAACAAGAAACCTAAGTAATAAGCCAGGTTACACCACTGGGCTATACTTAGCGGGCTAGTATACACACTTGCTTATACTTAAAGGGTCATACCAACTAGAAACCTAAGTAATAAGCCAGGTTACACCACTGGGCTATACTTAGCGGCTAGTATACACACTTGCTTATACTTAAAGGGTCATACCAACTAGAAACCTAAGTAATAAGCCAGGTTACACCACTGGGCTATACTTAGCGGCTAGTATACACACTTGCTTATACTTAAAGGGTCATACCAACTAGAAACCTAAGTAATAAGCCAGGTTACACCACTGGGCTATACTTAGCGGCTAGTATACACACTTGCTTATACTTAAAGGGTCATACCAACTAGAAACCTAAGTAATAAGCCCGGTTACACCACTGGGCTATACTTAGCGGCTAGTATACACACTTGCTTATACTTAAAGGGTCATACCAACTAGAAACCTAAGTAATAAGCCCGGTTACACCACTGGGCTATACTTAGCGGCTAGTATACACACTTGCTTATACTTAAAGGGTCATACCAACAAGAAACCGAAGTAATAAGCCAGGTTACACCACTGGGCTATACTTAGCGGCTAGTATACACACTTGCTTATACTTAAAGGGTCATACCAACAAGAAGCCGAAGTAATAAGCCCGGTTACACCACTGGGCTATACTTAGCGGCTAGTATACACACTTGCTTATACTTAAAGGGTCATACCAACTAGAAACCTAAGTAATAAGCCCGGTTACACCACTGGGCTATACTTAGCGGCTAGTATACACACTTGCTTATACTTAAAGGGTCATACCAACTAGAAACCTAAGTAATAAGCCAGGTTACACCACTGGGCTATACTTAGCGGCTAGTATACACACTTGCTTATACTTAAAGGGTCATACCAACAAGAAACCGAAGTGATAATCCCGGTTACACCACTGAGCTATACTTAGCGGCTAGTATACACACTTGCTTATACTTAAAGGGTCATACCAACTAGAAACCTAAGTAATAAGCCAGGTTACACCACTGGGCTATACTTAGCGGCTAGTATACACACTTGCTTATACTTAAAGGGTCATACCAACTAGAAACCGAAGTAATAAGCCCGGTTACACCACTGGGCTATACTTAGCGGCTAGTATACACACTTGCTTATACTTAAAGGGTCATACCAACTAGAAACCTAAGTAATAAGCCCAGGTTACACCACTGGGCTATACTTAGCGGCTAGTATACACACTTGCTTATACTTAAAGGGTCATACCAACTAGAAACCTAAGTAATAAGCCCGGTTACACCACTGGGCTATACTTAGCGGCTAGTATACACACTTGCTTATACTTAAAGGGTCATACCAACTAGAAACCTAAGTAATAAGCCCGGTTACACCACTGGGCTATACTTAGCGGCTAGTATACACACTTGCTTATACTTAAAGGGTCATACCAACAAGAAACCGAAGTAATAAGCCAGGTTACACCACTGGGCTATACTTAGCGGCTAGTATACACACTTGCTTATACTTAAAGGGTCATACCAACAAGAAGCCGAAGTAATAAGCCCGGTTACACCACTGGGCTATACTTAGCGGCTAGTATACACACTTGCTTATACTTAAAGGGTCATACCAACTAGAAACCTAAGTAATAAGCCCGGTTACACCACTGGGCTATACTTAGCGGCTAGTATACACACTTGCTTATACTTAAAGGGTCATACCAACTAGAAACCTAAGTAATAAGCCCGGTTACACCACTGGGCTATACTTAGCGGCTAGTATACACACTTGCTTATACTTAAAGGGTCATACCAACAAGAAACCGAAGTGATAATCCCGGTTACACCACTGAGCTATACTTAGCGGCTAGTATACACACTTGCTTATACTTAAAGGGTCATACCAACTAGAAACCTAAGTAATAAGCCAGGTTACACCACTGGGCTATACTTAGCGGCTAGTATACACACTTGCTTATACTTAAAGGGTCATACCAACTAGAAACCGAAGTAATAAGCCCGGTTACACCACTGGGCTATACTTAGCGGCTAGTATACACACTTGCTTATACTTAAAGGGTCATACCAACTAGAAACCCTAAGTAATAAGCCCGGTTACACCACTGGGCTATACTTAGCGGCTAGTATACACACTTGCTTATACTTAAAGGGTCATACCAACTAGAAACCTAAGTAATAAGCCAGGTTACACCACTGGGCTATACTTAGCGGCTAGTATACACACTTGCTTATACTTAAAGGGTCATACCAACTAGAAACCTAAGTAATAAGCCAGGTTACACCACTGGGCTATACTTAGCGGCTAGTATACACACTTGCTTATACTTAAAGGGTCATACCAACAAGAAACCGAAGTGATAATCCCGGTTACACCACTGGGCTATACTTAGCGGCTAGTATACACACTTGCTTATACTTAAAGGGTCATACCAACTAGAAACCTAAGTAATAAGCCCGGTTACACCACTGGGCTATACTTAGCGGCTAGTATACACACTTGCTTATACTTAAAGGGTCATACCAACTAGAAACCGAAGTAATAAGCCCGGTTACACCACTGGGCTATACTTAGCGGCTAGTATACACACTTGCTTATACTTAAAGGGTCATACCAACTAGAAACCTAAGTAATAAGCCCGGTTACACCACTGGGCTATACTTAGCGGCTAGTATACACACTTGCTTATACTTAAAGGGTCATACCAACTAGAAACCTAAGTAATAAGCCAGGTTACACCACTGGGCTATACTTAGCGGCTAGTATACACACTTGCTTATACTTAAAGGGTCATACCAACTAGAAACCTAAGTAATAAGCCCGGTTACACCACTGGGCTATACTTAGCGGCTAGTATACACACTTGCTTATACTTAAAGGGTCATACCAACTAGAAACCTAAGTAATAAGCCAGGTTACACCACTGGGCTATACTTAGCGGCTAGTATACACACTTGCTTATACTTAAAGGGTCATACCAACTAGAAACCTAAGTAATAAGCCCGGTTACACCACTGGGCTATACTTAGCGGCTAGTATACACACTTGCTTATACTTAAAGGGTCATACCAACAAGAAACCGAAGTAATAAGCCAGGTTACACCACTGGGCTATACTTAGCGGCTAGTATACACACTTGCTTATACTTAAAGGGTCATACCAACAAGAAGCCGAAGTAATAAGCCCGGTTACACCACTGGGCTATACTTAGCGGCTAGTATACACACTTGCTTATACTTAAAGGGTCATACCAACTAGAAACCTAAGTAATAAGCCCGGTTACACCACTGGGCTATACTTAGCGGCTAGTATACACACTTGCTTATACTTAAAGGGTCATACCAACTAGAAACCTAAGTAATAAGCCAGGTTACACCACTGGGCTATACTTAGCGGCTAGTATACACACTTGCTTATACTTAAAGGGTCATACCAACAAGAAACCTAAGTAATAAGCCAGGTTACACCACTGGGCTATACTTAGCGGCTAGTATACACACTTGCTTATACTTAAAGGGTCATACCAACAAGAAACCTAAGTAATAAGCCCGGTTACACCACTGGGCTATACTTAGCGGCTAGTATACACACACAGCCGCTTGCCCGTTTTGGTAGTTAACCATTTATTCAACAAATTAGAATCCCCACTTCTTTATATTCTCCACCCGATACACTCCGATAACCTTGGTGGCAATATATGGTATATCTCAATACATGGTGTGTATCAAATACCAATGATTAGTAGGAAGATTTGGAGCTTCTTGGGATATTTAATGTTAAAAGCAATATTGCCTATGTGGATACCAAACACGGTGGTACTACAGCATTAGAATAGTTATTTATGTCACTTATAATTAAATAAAGCTGTATACAATCATATGTAACCAAAAGGGTAATCTGGGGGTCTTTGATATACATGGACTTAATCTTTACTTAGTACACTATAGCAATTGACTCGACTGTATCTATTAACCCTTTATCTAAAGTTTAGGACTTAACTTTATAAATAAAAAATATGATCTCGAGTTTAACTTATGTGTATGTAATACTACATTCATGTGAGCATATATTTACCAATGAATCATTGCTACGTTGATATTTAATTTCTGCTGTAAAACATCTTTTGTATTAATTGGGCACTTCCAACCGTGAGCATACATATGACAGTATGCACGGAGCTACTGTAAATGAAAGATTAACACATCAGGAATCATTACTTGACATAGCTTATAATCGGCTTAATTCTGAACCGTAACAATAGCTATTTTTGTGTATATTAATGTATTGGTGAAGCGCACAACTTTAGTACACAAAGGAATCTTACCTGTTAAATGTGTCAAAAAACTGGTCTAAAAATAATACCTTGAATATCTATATATTAGACGGAGACCATCTAATGTACAACCTAAGTATTAAATATACAGTTCTTTTGTGGTCACGTTAGTACATAAATATATCATAAAAGGCATAAAATCCTTGCTTAGTGATAGATGTTAAATATCAGTAATTACTCGATCAATACAACTTCAAGATATATAATAACAAGGGTTTATGTCCTTGCTTTGAGATAAATGTGGAAATACCAGTAGGTACTCTTACAATACAACTCCAACTAAATGATTTAAACGTGTGTACTAACTGTTGACTGTTATAGCATCAGCAGTAGTGCAATTCAGTAGTGACCTACAGTAGCAACTTTTATCAACCATCACAGTACATATGCCCAGAATATCTGAAATCTAAATCTCATCAGAGTGCAGCACAAATCTACACTTGTTATTTATTAATGCTCAGTGATACATGATGATATTTTGAGACAAATCCCTCCATTACACCAGGGTACTATACTCACCCATAAGGTACTCAATACAATTTACCCTAAATACAGCTTTGAATTATTTTTCAATCTCTCAACACTAGAGACTTTCAATCAAAGATACTCTGTATTGTACACCTGCATAGAGTCAATACTAACTAACAGTGTGATTATATATATATCTATCCCACTTATCATAAGCAGGTAAATAGATTGCAAGAATAATTGCATTCAAGAGTATCTGTTGGAGATTTCTCTGTACAACGTGACATAGTCACGCCGAGCCAAGCAGACTACAATCGGTGCCTAAGAGTGTTTTTAAAGTTTTCCTATTTTTATCTTTTGACCCCAATAAAAGTTAAATTTTAATGTTAGTTTGAGTCTCCTCAATTCTTGGATTTCATTATTGATTTCATCACATCAATATTATTCAATAGTGACCTGGGAGTGCTTCCAAGTGTATTCTTTTTCTCTTAGCTTAGTAATCATTTATATACACATAGCACCGAACTTAGCCATATACGTTGGCTGATAATATATAAGGCCTTACTAGTTGGCCAGATTTAAAATAAACCAGGTCCTTTAGGTACCTGTAGTGCCATTGGTAATTTTTCCTAATAACTCTAGAGTGTGTATTTTAACCTTTTTGTTAGTCTTATTTTTTATCTATAATTAATTAAAAGTTATGTTTTAAATATATTCGGAACTAACCGCCTCAAGTCTGGGCAAAGAGTGCTTATGTGCATTCTTTCAGTGGATAACTCTTTATCCACTATCTTTTTTGGATAATTAATTAATGCACAGCACCAACCCACAATAATAAAAATACCAAGTGATAGCGCATTTATTTATAGGGCGCTACAAGAACATATATAATTTGTGGGGCCTGCCACTTAGTTAGTGCCATTGTCAACTCTCTCTTGTTTAGGCCTCTTCTATCTTCATCCATCTGGCGCGGAGCATCCTCTTCTTCCGATGTCTGTTGCAGAATGAAGTTTCCTTTAAATTACATCATCCAAGATGGCGCCTCTTACATTCCGATTGGCTGATAGAATTCAGCCAATTAGCATTAAGGTGGAAAAAATCCTATTGGCTGTTGCAATCAGGCAATAGGATTGAGCTTGCATTCTATTGGCTATTCCAATCAGCCAATAGAATGTGATTTCAATCGTACTGGCTGATTGGATCAGCCAATAGGATGAAATCTCAATCCTATTGGCTGATTGCAACAGCCAACAGGATTTTTTCCACCTTAATTCTGATTGGCTGATAGAATTCTATCAGCCAATCGGAATGTAAGAGACGCCATCTTGGATGACGTCATTTAAAGGAAACTTTGTTTTTTAGAGGCGATCGTAAGAAGAGGATGCTCCGTGCCGGATGTCTTGAAGATGGAGCCACTCCGCGCTGGATGGATGAAGATAGAAGATGCCATCTGGATGAAGACTTCTGCCCGTTTGGATGAAGACTTCTGTTGACTTCGCTGAGGACTTCTGCCGCTTGGATGAGGATGGATGTCCGGTCTTCGAAAACTGTAAGTGGATCTTCAGGGGTTAGTGTTAAGTTTTTTTTAAGGGTTTATTGGGTGGTTTTTATTTTTAGGTAAGGGACTTTGGGCGGAAAAAGAGCTAAATGCCCTTTTAAGGGCAATGCCCATCCAAATGCCCTTTTCAGGGCATTTTGGGGGTTTGGTAGTGTGGGTGGTGGGTTTTACTGTTGGGGGGGGGTTGTATTTTATTTTACAGGTAAAAGAGCGGATTTCTTTGTGGCAATGCCCCGCAAAAGGCCCTTTTAAGGGCCATTGGTAGTTTAGTTTAGGCTAGGGGGGGGGGTTTATTTGGGGGGGGGCTTTTTTATTTTGATAGGGCTATTAGATTAGGTGTAATTAGTTTAAATATTTGATAATTTATTTTTTATTTTGTGTAACTTAGTGTTTTTTATTTTGTGTAACTTAGTTCTTATTTTTTTGTAACTTAGTAATTCTTTATTGTAGATTTAAATAATTTGAGTAGGGTTAGGTTTTTAAATATGTTATATAGTTAATTTAATTGTTAGATTAATGTAATTTTAGTATAATAGGGTAGGTTAATTAGTAGTTTAATATACTTTATTTTAATTCTAAAGGTAAGTTTAAATTTATTATAAGATAGGGATGAGTTAATATTTAATGTAAAGTTAGCGGGTTGTTAGGTTTAGGGGTTAATAGATTCATTTATTTTATGGCGTTGTGGGGGGCTGGCGGTTTAGGGGTTAATAGGTTTAGTAAGTGGTAGTGATGTGGGAGGCTAGGGGTTTAGGGGTTAATACATTTATTTAGTTGCGGTGGGCTCCGGGAGCGGCGGGATAGGGGTTAATACATTTATTTAGGTGCGGCGGGGTTGGAGAGCGGCTGAATAGGGGTTAATAACTTTATTTAGTTGCGGCGAGGTCCGGGAGCGGCGGTATAGGGGTTAAGAACATTATGTAGGTTGCGGCGATGTCGGGCGGTAGATTAGGGGTGTTTAGACTCGTGGTTTATGTTAGGGTGTTAGATGTAAACGTTACTGGTTTTCTACCATAGAAATCAATGGGATATCGGGCAGCAGCGAACATGAGCTTTCGCTGCTTTAAGACTCCCATTGATTCCTATGGCATCCACGGCCTCCAGGGTGGCGGATTGAAAACCAGGTACGCTGGGCCAGAATAGTGGCGAGCGTACCTATTAGAAATTTGATAACTTGCAAAAGTAGTCAGATAGTGGCGAATTTGAATGTGGCACATCTGTAATGATGAAAGCATCGATCTGTGTCGGACTGAGACCAGCGGATCGTATGTTACGTCACAAATGTAATCTTTTGCCGGTCTGTAGGCTTTGATAAATATCAAATCAGGCTCGCTACAATTACAATATTCCAGCGTATTTGCAGTTGATGGCTTGATAAATAGGCCTCATAGCATGCAATTTTAAGCAACTTTCTAATTTACTCTTATTATCAAATTTTCTTCATTCTCTTGGTATCTTTATTTGAAAAGCAAGAATGTAAGTTTAGATACCGGCCCATTTTTGGTGAACAACCTGGGTTGTTCTTGCTGATTGGTGGATAAATGTACCCACCACTAAACAAGTGCTGTCATGTGTTCTGAACCAAAAATTATTCTTAGCTTAGAAGCCTTCTTTTTCAAATAAAGATAGCAAGAAAACGAAGAAAAATTGATAATAGGAGTAAATTAGAAAGTTGCTTAAAATTGCATGCTCTATCCGAATCACGAAAGAAAAAAAATTGGGTTCAGTGTCACTTTAAGAAAAACTCAGCTAAAGAATCCACCCACAAAATAAGTCATTAGATAAGCTTTTTTAATGATAGTACAGTATCATATACACAATGAAAAACATTTTGGCTCTAAAAATGATCCCAGAAACCCCATGAGCTGCTATATGATGGTTATGAGGCAGCTGTAATGTTTCATAGGGTTTACCCCTCATACACATTATTTTACTGACTCATGGTTTCTCTACAGCTGTCTATATTAGAGGACACAATACACATCGATCAGCACCACATCCTCCAGAAGAATTTCCGCAAACCACAGAAGCTCAACACTCGTCTTGTCTTCTCAAGCTTCAGACAAGCAGTGGGGGGCAGGAGAGGGGCAGGTATGTTACTAAATCTTAGTTTAATGCCCACACTCATGGGTCCTGTGACAATAGATTGTGTTTGTATGACCATGCCATGAATAATCCCTTATCCCATGTATATTAAAGTGATAAAAAGGTCAAAACTGAAATGCACGTGGGAGCATTTCCAATATACTTTTATTAGCAAACTGCTTCTAGTGAGAGATATTGTTTTTCAGTGGCATACACACATATGCATTGAGGGCCCATTTTTCATATATACTTTTATTAGCAAACTGCTTCTAGTGAGAGTTATTGTTTTTCATTGGCATACACATATATGCTGTGAGGGCCCATTTTTCAAATATACTTTTATTAGCAAACTGCTTCTAGTGAGAGTTATTGTTTTTCAGTGGCATACACACATATGCTGTGAGGGCCCATTTGTCAAATACACTTTTATTAGCGAACTGCTTCTAGTGAGAGTTACTGTTTTTTAGTGGCATAGACACATATGCTGTGAGGGCTCATGCACCAGCACACAAAAACCATCAGAGAGTCATCAGAGGCTTGTATGACAAACACCAAAACTAGCTCTTCTAACCTGTCACAGAAGTCATAGCTAAAACAAACACAGATGTTCCTGAGCTATCAGTAACATTACATATGGGACGACTAAACCAAACACACCAGATGTTCCTGAGCTATCAGTAATGTTACATATGGGACGACTAAACCAAACACACCAGATGTTCCTGAGCTATCAGTAATGTTACAGATGGGATAACTAAACCAAACACACCAGATGTTCCTGAGCTATTGGTAATGTTACAGATGGGATAACTAAACCAAACAAACCAGATGTTCCTGAGCTATAAGTAATGTTACAGATGTGATAACTAAACCAAACGCACCAGATGTTCCTGAGCTATCAGTAATGTTACAGAGGGGATAACTAAACCAAACACACCAGATGTTCCTGAGCTATAAGTAATGTTACAGATGTGATAACTAAACCAAACACACCAGATGTTCCTGAGCTGTTGGTAATGTTACACATGTGATAACTAAACCAAACACACCAGATGTTCCTGAGCTATCAGTAATGTTACAGATGGGATAACTAAACCAAACAAACCAGATGTTCCTGAGCTATAAGTAATGTTACAGATGTGATAACTAAACCAAACACACCAGATGTTCCTGAGCTATCGGTAATGTTACAGATGGGACGACTAAACCAAACACACCAGATGTTCCTGAGCTATTAGTAATGTTACAGATGTGATAACTAAACCAAACACACCAGATGTTCCTGAGCTATCGGTAATGTTACAGATGTGATAACTAAACCAAACAAACCAGATGTTCCTGAGCTATAAGTAATGTTACAGATGTGATAACTAAACCAAACACACCAGATGTTCCTGAGCTATCGGTAATGTTACAGATGGGACGACTAAACCAAACACACCAGATGTTCCTGAGCTATCAGTAATGTTACAGATGGGATAACTAAACCAAACACACCAGATGTTCCTGAGCTATCAGTAATGTTACAGATGTGATAACTAAACCAAACCCACCAGATGTTCCTGAGCTATCAGTAATGTTACAGATGTGATAACTAAACTAAACACACCAGATGTTCCTGAGCTATCAGTAATGTTACAGATGGGATAACTAAACCAAACAAACCAGATGGTCCTGATCTATCGGTAATGTTACACATGTGATAACTAAACCAAAAACACCAGATGTTCCTGAGCTCTTGGTAATGTTACAGATGTAATAACTAAACCAAACACACCAGATGTTCCTGAGCTACTGGTAATGTTACAGATGGGATGACTAAACCAAATGCACCAGATGTTCCTGAGCTATCAGTAATGTTACAGAGGGGATAACTAAACCAAACACACCAGTTGTTCCTGAGCTCTCGGTAATGTTACAGATGTGATAACTAAACCAAACACACCAGATGATCCTGAGCTATCGGTAATGTTACAGATGAGATAACTAAACCAAACACACCAGATGATCCTGAGCTATCGGTAATGTTACAGAAGGGATAACTAAACCAAACAAACCAGATGTTCCTGAGCTATCGGTAATGTGACAGATGTGATAACTAAACCAAAAACACCAGATGTTCCTGAGCTATCAGTAATGTTACAGATGTGATAACTAAACCAAAAACACCAAATGTTCCTGAGCTATCGGTAATGTTACAGATGTGATAACTAAACCAAACACACCAGATGTTCCTGAGCTATCAGTAATGTTAAAGATGTGATAACTAAACCAAAAACACCAGATGTTCCTGAGCTATTAGTAATGTTACAGATGTGATAACTAAACCAAAAACACCAGATGTTCCTGAGCTATCAGTAATGCTACAGATGTGATAACTAAACCAAACACACCAGATGTTCCTGAGCTATCAGTAATGTTACAGATGTGATAACTTAACTAAACACACCAGATGTTCCTGGGCTATTGGTAATGTTACAGATGTGATAACTAAATCAAACACACCAGATGTTCCTGAGCTATCACTAATGTTACAGATGTGATAACTAAACCAAACACACCAGATGTTCCTGAGCTATTGGTAATGTTACAGATGTGATAACTATACCAAACACACCAGATGTTCCTGAGCTATCAGTAATGTTACAGATTAGATAACTAAACCAAACACACCAGATGTTCCTGAGCTATCGGTAATGTTACAGATGTGATAACTAAACCAAACACACCAGATGTTCCTGAGCTATTAGTAATGTTACAGATGTGATAACTAAACCAAAAACACCAGATGTTCCTGAGCTATCAGTAATGTTACAGAAGGGATAACTAAACCAAACACACCAGTTGTTCCTGAGCTATCAGTAATGCTACAGATGTGATAACTAAACCAAACACACCAGATGTTCCTGAGCTATCAGTAATGTTACAGATGTGATAACTTAACTAAACACACCAGATGTTCCTGGGCTATTGGTAATGTTACAGATGTGATAACTAAATCAAACACACCAGATGTTCCTGAGCTATCACTAATGTTACAGATGTGATAACTAAACCAAACACACCAGATGTTCCTGAGCTATTGGTAATGTTACAGATGTGATAACTATACCAAACACATCAGATGTTCCTGAGCTATCAGTAATGTTACAGATGAGATAACTAAACCAAACACACCAGATGTTCCTGAGCTATCGGTAATGTTACAGATGTGATAACTAAACCAAACACACCAGATGTTCTTGAGCTATCGGTAATGTTACAGATGTGATAACTAAACCAAACACACCAGATGTTCCTGACCTATCAGTAATGTTACAGATGTGATAACTAAACCAAACACACCAGATGTTCCTGAGCTATTGGTAATGTTACAGATGTGATAACTAAATCAAACACACCAGATGTTCCTGAGCTATCACTAATGTTACAGATGTGATAACTAAACCAAACACACCAGATGTTCCTGAGCTATTGGTAATGTTACAGATGTGATAACTAAATCAAACACACCAGATGTTCCTGAGCTATCACTAATGTTACAGATGTGATAACTAAACCAAACACACCAGATGTTCCTGAGCTATTGGTAATGTTACAGATGTGATAACTATACCAAACACACCAGATGTTCCTGAGCTATCAGTAATGTTACAGATGAGATAACTAAACCAAACACACCAGATGTTCCTGAGCTATCAGTAATGTTACAGATGTGATAACTAAACCAAACACACCAGATGATCCTGAGCTATTGGTAATGTTACAGATGTGATAACTAAACCAAACACATCAGATGTTCCTGAGCTATCGGTAATGTTACAGATGTGATAACTAAACCAAAAACACCAGATGTTCCTGAGCTATCGGTAATGTTACAGATGTGATAACTAAACCAAAAACACCAGATGTTCCTGAGCTATCACTAATGTTACAGATGTGATAACTAAACCAAACACACCAGATGTTCCCGAGCTATCAGTAATGTTACAGATGTGATAACTAAACCAAACACACCAGATGTTCCTGAGCTATCGGTAATGTTACAGATGGGATAACTAAACCAAACAAACCAGATGTTCCTGATCTATCGGTAATGTTACACATGTGATAACTAAACCAAACACACCAGGTGTCCCTGAGCTATCAGTAATGTTACAGATGTGAAAACTAAATAAAAAACACCAGATGTTCCTGACCTATAAGTAATGTTACAGATGTGATAACTAAACCAAACACACCAGATGTTCCAGAGATATCTGTAATGTTACAGATGTGATAACTAAACCAAACACACCAGATGTTCCTGAGCTATCGGTAATGTTACAGATGTGATAACTAAACCAAAAACACCAGAAGTTCCTGAGCTATCGGTAATGTTCCAGATGTGATAACTATATTAAACAAACCAGATGTTCCTGAGCTATCAGTAATGTTACAGATGTGATAACTAAACCAAAAACACCAGATGTTCCTGAGCTATCAGTAATGTTACAGATGTGATAACTAAACCAAACACACCAGATGTTCCTGAGCTATCAGTAATGTTACAGATGGGATAACTAAACCAAACAAACCAGATGTTCCTGATCTATAAGTAATGTTACAGATGTGATAACTAAACCAAACACACCAGATATTCCTGAGCTATCAGTAATGTTACAGATGAGATAACTAAACCAAACACACCAGATGTTCCTGAGCTATCAGTAATGTTACAGATGTGATAACTAAACCAAACACACCAGATGTTCCTGAGCTATCAGTAATGTTACAGATGTGATAACTAAACCAAACACACCAGATGTTCCTGAGCTATCGGTAATGTTACAGATGTGATAACTAAACCAAACACACCAGATGTTCCTGAGCTATCGGTAATGTTACAGATGTGATAACTAAACCAAACACACCAGATGTTCCTGAGCTATCCGTAATGTTACAGATGTGATAACTAAAACAAACAAACCAGATGTTCCTGAGCTATCAGTAATGTTACAGATGTGATAACTAAACTAAACACACCAGATGTTCTTGACCTATAAGTAATGTTACAGATGTGATAACTAAACCAAACACACCAGATGTTCCTGAGCTATCGGTAATGTTACAGATGTTATAACTAAACCAAACACACCAGTTGTTCCTGAGCTATCGGTAATGTTCCAGATGTGATAACTATACCAAACACACCAGATGTTCCTGAGCTATCGGTAATATTACAGATGTGATAACTAAACCGAAAACACATCAGATGTTCCTGAGCTATCGGTAATGTTACAGATGGGATAACTAAACTAAACAAACCAGTTGTTCCTGAGCTATCGGTAATGTTACAGATGTGATAACTAAACCAAACACATCAGATTTTCCTGAGCTATCATTAATGTTACAGATGTGATAACTAAACCAAACACACCAGATGTTCCTGAGCTATCGGTAATGTTACAGATGTGATAACTAAACCAAACACACCAGATGTTCCTGAGCTATCAGTAATGTTACAGATGTGATAACTAAACCAAACACACCAGATGTTCCTGACCTATCAGTAATGTTACAGATGAGATAACTAAACTAAACACACCAGATGTTCCTGAGCTATTAGTAATGTTACAGATGGGATAACTAAACCAAACACACCAGATGTTCCTGACTTATCAGTAACGTTACAGATGAGATAACTAAACCAAACACACCAGATGTTCCTGAGCTATAAGTAATGTTACAGAAGGGATAACTAACCAAAACACACCAGATGTTCCTGAGCTATCAGTAATGTTACAGATGTGATAACTAAACCAAACACACCAGATGTTCCTGAGCTATCGGTAATGTTACAGAATGGATAACTAAACCAAACACACCAGATGTTCCTGAGCTATCGGTAATGTTACAGAAGGGATAACTAAACCAAACACACCAGATGTTCCTGAGCTATTGGTAATGTTACAGATGGGATAACTAAACCAAAAAAAACAGATGTTCCTGACCTATAAGTAATGTTACAGATGTGATAACTAAACCAAACACACCAGATGTTCCTGAGATATCTGTAATGTTACAGATGTGATATCTACACCAAACACACCAGATGTTCCTGACCTATCAGTTATGTTACAGATGAGATAACTAAACTAAACACACCAGATGTTCCTGAGCTATCGGTAATGTTACAGATGTGATAACTTAACCAAACACACCAGATGTTCCTGAGCTATCGGTAATGTTACAGATGTGATAACTAAAACAAACAAACCAGATGTTCCTGAGCTATCGGTAATGTTACAGAAGGGATAACTAAACCAAACACACCAGATGTTCCTGAGCTATCGGTAATGTTACAGATGTGATACCTAAACCAAACACACCAGATGTTCCTGATCTATCAGTAATGTTACAGATGAGATAACTAAACTAAACACACCAGATGTTCCTGAGCTATCAGTAATGTTACAGATGAGATAACTAAACCAAACACACCAGATGTTCCTGAGCTATCAGTAATGTTACAGAAGGGATAACTAAACCAAACACACCAGATGTTCCTGAGCTATCGGTAATGTTACAGATGTGATAACTAAACCTAACAAACCAGATATTCCTGACCTATAAGTAATGTTACAGATGTGATAACTAAACCAAACACACCAGATGTTCCTGAGCTATCAGTAATGTTACAGATGTGATAACTAAACCAAACAAACCAGATGTTCCTGAGCTATCAGTAATGTTACAGATGTGATAAATAAACCAAACAAACCAGATGTTCCTGAGCTATCAGTAATGTTACAGATGGGATAACTAAATCAAACATGCCAGATATTCCTGAGCTATCGGTAATGTTACAGAATGGATAACTAAACCAAACACACCAGATGTTCCTGAGCTATCGGTAATGTTACAGAAGGGATAACTAAATCAAACACACCAGATGTTCCTGAGCTATCGGTAATGTTACATATGTGATAACTAAACAAAAAACACCAGATGTTCCTGAGCTATCAGTAATGTTACAGATGGGATAACTAAACCAAACACACCAGTTGTTCCTGAGCTATCGGTAATGTTACAGATGTGATAACTAAACCAAACACATCAGATGTTCCTGAGCTATCAGTAATGTTACAGAAGGGCTAACTAAACCAAACACACCAGATGTTCCTGAGCTATCGGTAATGTTACAGATGTGATAACTAAACCAAACAAACCAGATGTTCCTAAGCTATCGGTAATGTTACAGATGTGATAACTAAACCAAACAAACCAGATGTTCCTAAGCTATCAGTAATGTTACAGATGGGATAACTAAATCAAACATGCCAGATATTCCTGAGCTATCGGTAATGTTACAGAATGGATAACTAAACCAAACACACCAGATGTTCATGAGCTATCGGTAATGTTACAGAAGGGACAACTAAATCAAACACACCAGATGTTCCTGAGCTATTGGTAATGTTACATATGTGATAACTAAACAAAACACACCAGATGTTCCTGAGCTATTAGTAATGTTACAGATGTGATAACTAAACCAAACACACCAGATGTTCCTGAGCTATCGGTAATGTTACAGATGTGATAACTAAACCAAACACACCAGATGTTCCTGAGCTATCGGTAATGTTACAGATGTGATAACTAAACCAAACAAACCAGATGTTCCTGACCTATAAGTAATGTTACAGATGTGATAACTAAACCAAACACACCAGATGTTCCTGAGCTATCGGTAATGTTACAGATGTGATACCTAAACCAAACACACCAGATGTTCCTGATCTATCAGTAATGTTACAGATGAGATAACTAAACTAAACACACCAGATGTTCCTGAGCTATCAGTAATGTTACAGATGAGATAACTAAACCAAACACACCAGATGTTCCTGAGCTATCAGTAATGTTACAGATGGGATAACTAAACCAAACACACCAGATGTTCCTGAGCTATCGGTAATGTTACAGATGTGATAACTAAACCTAACAAACCAGATATTCCTGACCTATAAGTAATGTTACAGATGTGATAACTAAACCAAACACACCAGATATTCCTGAGCTATCAGTAATGTTACAGATGTGATAACTAAACCAAACAAACCAGATGTTCCTGAGCTATCCGTAATGTTACAGATGTGATAAATAAACCAAACAAACCAGATGTTCCTGAGCTATCAGTAATGTTACAGATGGGATAACTAAATCAAACATGCCAGATATTCCTGAGCTATCGGTAATGTTACAGAATGGATAACTAAACCAAACACACCAGATGTTCCTGAGCTATCGGTAATGTTACAGAAGGGATAACTAAATCAAACACACCAGATGTTCCTGAGCTATCGGTAATGTTACATATGTGATAACTAAACAAAAAACACCAGATGTTCCTGAGCTATCAGTAATGTTACAGATGGGATAACTAAACCAAACACACCAGTTGTTCCTGAGCTATCGGTAATGTTACAGATGTGATAACTAAACCAAACACATCAGATGTTCCTGAGCTATCAGTAATGTTACAGAAGGGCTAACTAAACCAAACACACCAGATGTTCCTGAGCTATCGGTAATGTTACAGATGTGATAACTAAACCAAACAAACCAGATGTTCCTAAGCTATCGGTAATGTTACAGATGTGATAACTAAACCAAACAAACCAGATGTTCCTAAGCTATCAGTAATGTTACAGATGGGATAACTAAATCAAACACACCAGATGTTCCTGAGCTATCGGTAATGTTACAGAATGGATAACTAAACCAAACACACCAGATGTTCATGAGCTATCGGTAATGTTACAGAAGGGACAACTAAATCAAACACACCAGATGTTCCTGAGCTATTGGTAATGTTACATATGTGATAACTAAACAAAACACACCAGATGTTCCTGAGCTATTAGTAATGTTACAGATGTGATAACTAAACTAAACACACCAGATGTTCCTGAGCTATCGGTAATGTTACAGATGTGATAACTAAACCAAACACACCAGATGTTCCTGAGCTATCGGTAATGTTACAGATGTGATAACTAAACCAAACAAACCAGATGTTCCTGACCTATAAGTAATGTTACAGATGTGATAACTAAACCAAACACACCAGATGTTCCTGAGCTATCAGTAATGTTACAGATGTGATAACTAAACCAAACACATCAGATGTTCCTGAGCTATTAGTAATGTTACAGATGTGATAACTAAACCAAACACACCAGATGTTCCTGACCTATCAGTAATGTTACAGATGAGATAACTAAACCAAACACACCAGATGTTCCTGAGCTATCAGTAATGTTACAGATGAGATAACTAAACCAAACACACCAGATGTTCCTGAGCTATCAGTAATGTTACAGAAGGGATAACTAAACCAAACACACCAGATGTTCCTGAGCTATCGGTAATGTTACAGATGTGATAACTAAACCAAACAAACCAGATGTTCCTAAGCTATCAGTAATGTTACAGATGGGATAACTAAATCAAACATGCCAGATATTCCTGAGCTATCGGTAATGTTACAGAATGGATAACTAAACCAAACACACCAGATGTTCCTGAGCTATTGGTAATGTTACATATGTGATAACTAAACAAAACACACCAGATGTTCCTGAGCTATCAGTAATGTTACAGATGGGATAACTAAACCAAACACACCAGTTGTTCCTGAGCTATCGGTAATGTTACAGATGTGATAACTAAACCAAATACACCAGATGTTCCTGAGATATCTGTAATGTTACAGATGTGATAACTAAACCAAACACACCAGATGTTCCTGAGCTATCGGTAATATTACAGATGTGATAACTAAACCAAACACACCAAATGTTCCTGAGCTGTTGGTAATGTTACACATGTGATAACTAAACCAAACACACCAGATGTTCCTGACCTATCAGTAATCTTACAGATGTGATAACTAAACCAAACACACCAGATGTTCCTGAGCTATCAGTAATGTTACAGATGTGATAACTAAACCAAACAAACCAGATGTTCCTGACCTATAAGTAATGTTACAGATGTGATAACTAAACTAAACACACCAGATGTTCCTGAGCTATCAGTAATGTTACAGATGAGATAACTAAACCAAACACACCAGATGTTCCTGAGCTGTTGGTAATGTTACACATGTGATAACTAAACCAAACACACCAGATGTTCCTGACCTATCAGTAATGTTACAGATGTGATAACTAAACCAAACACACCAGATGTTCCTGAGCTATCGGTAATGTTACAGATGTGATAACTAAACCAAACACACCAGATGTTCCTGAGCTATCGGTAATGTTACAGATGTGATAACTAAACCAAACAAACCAGATGTTCCTGACCTATAAGTAATGTTACAGATGTGATAACTAAACCAAACACACCAGATGTTCCTGAGCTATCAGTAATGTTACAGATGTGATAACTAAACCAAACACATCAGATGTTCCTGAGCTATTAGTAATGTTACAGATGTGATAACTAAACCAAACACACCAGATGTTCCTGACCTATCAGTAATGTTACAGATGAGATAACTAAACCAAACACACCAGATGTTCCTGAGCTATCAGTAATGTTACAGATGAGATAACTAAACCAAACACACCAGATGTTCCTGAGCTATCAGTAATGTTACAGAAGGGATAACTAAACCAAACACACCAGATGTTCCTGAGCTATCGGTAATGTTACAGATGTGATAACTAAACCAAACAAACCAGATGTTCCTAAGCTATCAGTAATGTTACAGATGGGATAACTAAATCAAACATGCCAGATATTCCTGAGCTATCGGTAATGTTACAGAATGGATAACTAAACCAAACACACCAGATGTTCATGAGCTATCGGTAATGTTACAGAAGGGACAACTAAATCAAACACACCAGATGTTCCTGAGCTATTGGTAATGTTACATATGTGATAACTAAACAAAACACACCAGATGTTCCTGAGCTATCAGTAATGTTACAGATGGGATAACTAAACCAAACACACCAGTTGTTCCTGAGCTATCGGTAATGTTACAGATGTGATAACTAAACCAAATACACCAGATGTTCCTGAGATATCTGTAATGTTACAGATGTGATAACTAAACCAAACACACCAGATGTTCCTAAGCTATCGGTAATATTACAGATGTGATAACTAAACCAAACACACCAGATGTTCCTGAGCTGTTGGTAATGTTACACATGTGATAACTAAACCAAACACACCAGATGTTCCTGACCTATCAGTAATGTTACAGATGTGATAACTAAACCAAACACACCAGATGTTCCTGAGCTATCAGTAATGTTACAGATGTGATAACTAAACCAAACACACCAGATGTTCCTGAGCTATCGGTAATGTTACAGATGTGATAACTAAACCAAACAAACCAGATGTTCCTGACCTATAAGTAATGTTACAGATGTGATAACTAAACCAAACACACCAGATGTTCCTGAGCTATCAGTAATGTTACAGATGTGATAACTAAACCAAACACACCAGATGTTCCTGAGCTATCAGTAATGTTACAGATGAGATAACTAAACCAAACACACCAGATGTTCCTGAGCTATCAGTAATGTTACAGAAGGGATAACTAAACCAAACACACCAGATGTTCCTGAGCTATCGGTAATGTTACAGATGTGATAACTAAACCAAACAAACCAGATGTTCCTAAGCTATCAGTAATGTTACAGATGGGATAACTAAATCAAACATGCCAGATATTCCTGAGCTATCGGTAATGTTACAGAATGGATAACTAAACCAAACACACCAGATGTTCATGAGCTATCGGTAATGTTACAGAAGGGACAACTAAATCAAACACACCAGATGTTCCTGAGCTATTGGTAATGTTACATATGTGATAACTAAACAAAACACACCAGATGTTCCTGAGCTATCAGTAATGTTACAGATGGGATAACTAAACCAAACACACCAGTTGTTCCTGAGCTATCGGTAATGTTACAGATGTGATAACTAAACAAAAAACACCAGATGTTCCTGAGCTATCAGTTATGTTACAGATGGGATAACTAAACCAAACACACCAGTTGTTCCTGAGCTATCGGTAATGTTACAGATGTGATAACTAAACCAAACACACCAGATGTTCCTGAGCTATCGGTAATGTTACAGATGTGATAACTAAACCAAACACACCAGATGTTCTTGAGCTATCGGTAATGTTACAGATGTGATAACTAAACCAAACACACCAGCTGTTCCTGAGCTATCGGTAATGTTACAGATGTGATAACTAAACCAAACACACCAGATGTTCCTGAGCTATCGGTAATGTTACAGATGTGATAACTAAACTAAACACACCAAATGTTCCTGAGCTATTGGTAATGTTACAGATGGGATAACTAAACCAAAAACACCAGATGTTCCTGACCTATAAGTAATGTTACAGATGTGATAACTAAATCAAACACACCAGATGTTCCTGAGATATCTGTAATGTTGCAGATGTGATAACTAAACCAAACACACCAGATGTTCCTGAGCTATCGGTAATATTACAGATGTTATAACTAAACCAAACACACCAGATGTTCCTGAGCTGTTGGTAATGTTACACATGTGATAACTAAACCAAACACACCAGATGTTCCTGACCTATCAGTAATGTTACAGATGTGATAACTAAACCAAACACACCAGATGTTCCTGAGCTATCGGTAATGTTACAGATGTGATAACTAAACCAAACAAACCAGATGTTCCTGACCTATAAGTAATGTTACAGATGTGATAACTAAACCAAACACACCAGATGTTCCTGAGCTATCAGTAATGTTACAGATGTGATAACTAAACCAAACACATCAGATGTTCCTGAGCTATTAGTAATGTTACAGATGTGATAACTAAACCAAACACACCAGATGTTCCTGAGCTATCGGTAATGTTACAGATGTAATAACTAAACCAAACACACAAGATGTTCCTGACCTATCAGTAATGTTACAGATGAGATAACTAAACCAAACACACCAGATGTTCCTGAGCTATCAGTAATGTTACAGATGAGATAACTAAACCAAACACACCAGATGTTCCTGAGCTATCAGTAATGTTACAGAAGGGATAACTAAACCAAACACACCAGATGTTCCTGAGCTATCGGTAATGTTACAGATGTGATAACTATACCAAACACACCAGATGTTCCTGAGCTATCGGTAATGTTACAGATGTGATAACTAAACCAAACACGCCAGATGTTCCTGAGCTATCGGTAATGTTACAGAAGGGACAACTAAACCAAACACACCAGATGTTCCTGAGCTATTGGTAATGTTACAGATGGGTTAACTAAACCAAACAAACCAGATGTTCCTGACCTATCAGTAATGTTACAGATGTGATAACTAAACCAAACACACCAGATGTTCCTGAGCTATCGGTAATGTTACAGATGTGATAACTAAACCAAACACACCAGATGTTCCTGAGCTATCGGTAATGTTACAGATGTGATAACTAAACCAAACACACCAGATGTTCTTGAGCTATCGGTAATGTTACAGATGTGATAACTAAACCAAACACACCAGCTGTTCCTGAGCTATCGGTAATGTTACAGATGTGATAACTAAACCAAACACACCAGACGTTCCTGAGCTATCGGTAATGTTACAGATGTGATAACTAAACTAAACACACCAAATGTTCCTGAGCTATTGGTAATGTTACAGATGGGATAACTAAACCAAAAACACCAGATGTTCCTGACCTATAAGTAATGTTACAGATGTGATAACTAAACTAAACACACCAGATGTTCCTGAGATATCTGTAATGTTACAGATGTGATAACTAAACCAAACACACCAGATGTTCCTGACCTATAAGTAATGTTACAGATGTGATAACTAAACTAAACACACCAGATGTTCCTGAGATATCTGTAATGTTACAGATGTGATAACTAAACCAAACACACCAGATGTTCCTGAGCTATCGGTAATATTACAGATGTGATAACTAAACCAAACACACCAGATGTTCCTGAGCTGTTGGTAATGTTACACATGTGATAACTAAACCAAACACACCAGATGTTCCTGACCTATCAGTAATGTTACAGATGTGATAACTAAACCAAACACACCAGATGTTCCTGAGCTATCGGTAATGTTACAGATGTGATAACTAAACCAAACACACCAGATGTTCCTGAGCTATCGGTAATGTTACAGATGTGATAACTAAACCAAACAAACCAGATGTTCCTGACCTATAAGTAATGTTACAGATGTGATAACTAAACCAAACACACCAGATGTTCCTGAGCTATCAGTAATGTTACAGATGTGATAACTAAACCAAACACATCAGATGTTCCTGAGCTATTAGTAATGTTACAGATGTGATAACTAAACCAAACACACCAGATGTTCCTGAGCTATCAGTAATGTTACAGATGAGATAACTAAACCAAACACACCAGATGTTCCTGAGCTATCAGTAATGTTACAGAAGGGATAACTAAACCAAACACACCAGATGTTCCTGAGCTATCGGTAATGTTACAGATGTGATAACTAAACCAAACACACCAGATGTTCCTGAGCTATCGGTAATGTTACAGATGTAATAACTAAACCAAACACACAAGATGTTCCTGACCTATCAGTAATGTTACAGATGAGATAACTAAACCAAACACAC
This sequence comes from Bombina bombina, assembly GCF_027579735.1. Taxonomy (NCBI): domain Eukaryota; kingdom Metazoa; phylum Chordata; class Amphibia; order Anura; family Bombinatoridae; genus Bombina; species Bombina bombina. The sequence continues at coordinate 758,750 of NC_069500.1, forward strand.
CAGATGTTCCTGAGCTATCAGTAATGTTACAGATGAGATAACTAAACCAAACACACCAGATGTTCCTGAGCTATCAGTAATGTTACAGAAGGGATAACTAAACCAAACACACCAGATGTTCCTGAGCTATCGGTAATGTTACAGATGTGATAACTATACCAAACACACCAGATGTTCCTGAGCTATCGGTAATGTTACAGATGTGATAACTAAACCAAACACGCCAGATGTTCCTGAGCTATCGGTAATGTTACAGAAGGGACAACTAAACCAAACACACCAGATGTTCCTGAGCTATTGGTAATGTTACAGATGGGTTAACTAAACCAAACAAACCAGATGTTCCTGACCTATCAGTAATGTTACAGATGTGATAACTAAACCAAACACACCAGATGTTTCTGAGATATCTGTAATGTTACAGATTTGATAACTAAACCAAACACACCAGATGTTCCTGAGCTATCGGTAATATTACAGATGTGATAACTAAACCAAACACACCAGATGTTCCTGAGCTATTGGTAATGTTACACATGTGATAACTAAACCAAACACACCAGATGTTCCTGACCTATCAGTAATGTTACAGATGTGATAACTAAACCAAACACACCAGATGTTCCTGAGCTATCGGTAATGTTACAGATGTGATAACTAAACCAAACACACCAGATGTTCCTGAGCTATCGGTAATGTTACAGATGTGATAACTAAACCAAACACACCAGATGTTCCTGAGCTATCGGTAATGTTACAGATGTGATAACTAAACCAAACACACCAGATGTTCCTGAGCTATCAGTAATGTTACAGATGTGATAACTAAACCAAACACATCAGATGTTCCTGAGCTATTAGTAATGTTACAGATCTGATAACTTAACTAAACAAACCAGATGTTCCTGAGCTATCAGTAATGGTACAGATGGGATAACTAAATCAAACATGCCTGAGCTATCGGTAATTTTATAGAATGGATAACTAAACCAAACACACCAGATGTTCATGAGCTATCGGTAATGTTACAGAAGGGATAACTAAATCAAACACACCAGATGTTCCTGAGCTATCGGTAATGTTACAGATGTGATAACTAAACAAAACACACCAGATGTTCCTGAGCTATCAGTAATGTTACAGATGTGATAACTAAACCAAACACACCAGTTGTTCCTGAGCTATCGGTAATGTTACAGATGTGATAACTAAACCAAACACACCAGATGTTCCTGAGCTATCGCTAATGTTACAGATGTGATAACTAAACCAAACACACCAGATGTTCCTGAGCTATCAGTAATGTTACAGATGTGATAACTAAACCAAACATGCCAGATATTCCTGAGCTATCGGTAATGTTACAGAATTGATAACTAAACCAAACACACCAGATGTTCCTGAGCTATCAGTAATGTTACAGATGAGATAACTAAACCCAAACACTCCAGATGTTCCTGAGCTATTCGGTAATGTTACAGATGTGATAAACTAAACCAAACACACCAGATGTTTCCTGAGCTATCGGTAATGTTACAGATGTAATAACTAAACCAAACAAACCAGAGTTCCTGACCTATCAGTAATGTTACTGACTGAGATAACTAAACCAAACACACCAGATGTTCCTGAGCTATCTGGTAATGTTACAGATGTGATAACTAACTACAAACACACCAGATGTTCCCTGAGCTATCGGTAATGATTACATATGTGATAACTAAACCAAGCACACCAGATGTTCCTGAGATATCTGTAATGTTACAGATGTGATATCTAAACCAAACACACCAGATGTTCCTGAGCTATCGGTAATATTACAGATGTGATAACTAAACCAAACACACCAGATGTTCCTGAGCTGTTGGTAATGTTACACATGTGATAACTAAACCAAACACACCAGATGTTCCTGAGCTATCAGTAATGTTACAGATGTGATAACTAAACCAAACACACCAGATGTTCCTGAGCTATCAGTAATGTTACAGATGTGATAACTAAACCAAACACACCAGATGTTCCTGACCTATCAGTAATGTTACAGATGTGATAACTAAACCAAACACACCAGATGTTCCTGAGCTATCGGTAATGTTACAGATGTGATAACTAAACCAAACACACCAGATGTTCCTGAGCTATCGGTAATGTTACAGATGTGATAACTAAACCAAACACACCAGATGTTCCTGACCTATAAGTAATGTTACAGATGTGATAACTAAACCAAACACACCAGATGTTCCTGAGCTATCAGTAATGTTACAGATGTGATAACTAAACCAAACACATCAGATGTTCCTGAGCTATTAGTAATGTTACAGATGTGATAACTAAACCAAACACAACAGATGTTCCTGACCTATCAGTAATGTTACAGATGAGATAACTAAACCAAACACACCAGATGTTCCTGAGCTATCAGTAATGTTACAGATGAGATAACTAAACCAAACACACCAGATGTTCCTGAGCTATCAGTAATGTTACAGAAGGGATAACTAAACCAAACACACCAGATGTTCCTGAGCTATCGGTAATATTACAGATGTGATAACTAAACCAAACACACCAGATGTTCCTGTGCTATTGGTAATGTTACACATGTGATAACTAAACCAAACACACCAGATGTTCCTGACCTATCAGTAATGTTACAGATGTGATAACTAAACCAAACACACCAGATGTTCCTGAGCTATCGGTAATGTTACAGATGTGATAACTAAACCAAACAAACCAGATGTTCCTAAGCTATCAGTAATGTTACAGATGGGATAACTAAATCAAACATGCCAGATATTCCTGAGCTATCGTTAATGTTACAGAATGGATAACTAAACCAAACACACCAGATGTTCATGAGCTATCGGTAATGTTACAGAAGGGACAACTAAATCAAACACACCAGATGTTCCTGAGCTATTGGTAATGTTACATAAGTGATAACTAAACAAAACACACCAGATGTTCCTGAGCTATCAGTAATGTTACAGATGGGATAACTAAACCAAACACACCAGTTGTTCCTGAGCTATCGGTAATGTTACAGATGTGATAACTAAACCAAATACACCAGATGTTCCTGAGCTATCGGTAATGTTACAGATGTGATAACTAAACCAAACACACCAGCTGTTCCTGAGCTATCAGTAATGTTACAGATGTGATAACTAAACTAAACACACCAAATGTTCCTGAGCTATTGGTAATGTTACAGATGGGATAACTAAACCAAAAACACCAGATGTTCCTGAGCTATCAGTAATGTTACATATGTGATAACTAAACCAAACACACCAGATGTTCCTGAGCTATTGGTAATGTTACAGAAGTGATAACTAAACCAAACACACAAGATGTTCCTGAGCTATCAGTAATGTTACAGTTTTGACAACTAAACCAAACAAACCAGATGTTCCTGAGCTATCAGTAACGTTACATATGCGATAACTAAACCAAACACACCAGATGTTCCTGAGCTATCGGTAATGTTACAGATGTGATAACTAAACCAAACACACCAGCTGTTCCTGAGCTATCAGTAATGTTACAGATGTGATAACTAAACTAAACACACCAAATGTTCCTGAGCTATTGGTAATGTTACAGATGGGATAACTAAACCAAAAACACCAGATGTTCCTGAGCTATCAGTAATGTTACATATGTGATAACTAAACCAAACACACCAGATGTTCCTGAGCTATTGGTAATGTTACAGAAGTGATAACTAAACCAAACACACAAGATGTTCCTGAGCTATCAGTAATGTTACAGATGGGATAACTAAACCAAACACACCAGTTGTTCCTGAGCTATCGGTAATGTTACAGATGTGATAACTAAACCAAATACACCAGATGTTCCTGAGCTATCGGTAATGTTACAGATGTGATAACTAAACCAAACACACCAGCTGCTCCTGAGCTATCAGTAATGTTACAGATGTGATAACTAAACTAAACACACCAAATGTTCCTGAGCTATTGGTAATGTTACAGATGGGATAACTAAACCAAAAACACCAGATGTTCTTGAGCTATCAGTAATGTTACATATGTGATAACTAAACCAAACACACCAGATGTTCCTGAGCTATTGGTAATGTTACAGAAGTGATAACTAAACCAAACACACAAGATGTTCCTGAGCTATCAGTAATGTTACAGTTTTGACAACTAAACCAAACAAACCAGATGTTCCTGAGCTATCAGTAACGTTACATATGCGATAACTAAACCAAACACACCAGATGTTCCTGAGCTATCGGTAATGTTACAGATGTGATAACTAAACTAAACACAAAAGATGTTCCTGAGCTATCGGTAATGTTACAGATGTGATAACTAAACCAAACACACCAGATGTTCCTGAGCTATCAGTAATGTTACAGATGTGATAAATAAACAAAACACACCAGATGTTCCTGAGCTATCGGTAATGTTACAGATGTGATAACTAAACCAAACGCACCAGATGTTCCTGAGCTATCCGTAATGTTACAGATGTGAAAACTAAACCAAACACACCAGATGTTCCTGATCTCTCAGTAATGTTACAGATGGGATAACTAAACCAAACACACCAGTTGTTCCTGAGCTATCAGTAATGTTACAGATGTGATAACTAAACCAAACACACCAGATGTTCCTGAGCTATCGGTAATGTTATAGATGTGATAACTAAACCAAACACACCAGATGTTCCTGACCTATCAGTAATGTTACAGATGTGATAACTAAACCAAACACACCAGTTGTTCCTGAGCTATCAGTAATGTTACAGATGTGATAACTAAACCAAACACACCAGATGTTCCTGAGCTATCGATAATGTTACAGATGTGATAACTATACCAAACACACCAGATGTTCCTGAGCTATCGGTAATGTTATAGATGTGATAACTATACCAAACACACCAGATGTTCCTGAGCTATTGGTAATGTTACAGATGTGATAACTAAACCAAACACACCAGATGTTCCTGAGCTAATGGTAATGTTACAGAAGGGATAACTAAACCAAACACACCAGATGTTCCTGAGCTATCAGTAATGTTACAGTTTTGACAACTAAACCAAACCAAACAGATGTTTCTGAGCTATCAGTAACGTTACATATGCGATAACTAAACCAAACACACCAGATGTTCCTGAGCTATCGGTAATGTTACAGATGTGATAACTAAACTAAACACAAAAGATGTTCCTGAGCTATCGGTAATGTTACAGATGTGATAACTAAACCAAACACACCAGATGTTCCTGAGCTATCAGTAATGTTACAGATGTGATAAATAAACAAAACACACCAGATGTTCCTGAGCTATCGGTAATGTTACAGATGTGATAACTAAACCAAACACACCAGATGTTCCTGAGCTACTGGTAATGTTACAGATGGGATGACTAAACCAAACGCACCAGATGTTCCTGAGCTATCCGTAATGTTACAGATGTGAAAACTAAACCAAACACACCAGATGTTCCTGAGCTCTCAGTAATGTTACAGATGGGATAACTAAACCAAACACACCAGTTGTTCCTGAGCTATCAGTAATGTTACAGATGTGATAACTAAACCAAACACACCAGATGTTCCTGAGCTATCGGTAATGTTACAGATGTGATAACTAAACCAAACACACCAGATGTTCCTGAGCTATCGATAATGTTACAGATGTGATAACTATACCAAACACACCAGATGTTCCTGAGCTATCGGTAATGTTATAGATGTGATAACTATACCAAACGCACCAGATGTTCCTGAGCTATTGGTAATTTTACAGATGTGATAACTAAACCAAACACACCAGATGTTCCTGAGCTAATGGTAATGTTACAGAAGGGATAACTAAACCAAACACACCAGATGTTCCTGACCTATAAGTAATGTTACAGAAGGGATAACTAAACCAAACACACCAGATGTTCCTGTGCTATCAGTAATGTTACAGATGTGATAACTAAACCAAAAACACATCATATGTTCCTGAGCTATCGGTAATGTTACAGATTGGATAACTAAACCAAACACACCAGTTGTTCCTGAGCTATCGGTAATGTTACAGATGTGATAACTAAACCAAACACATCAGATTTTCCTGAGCTATCAGTAATGTTACAGATGTGATAACTAAACCAAACACACCAGATGTTCCTGAGCTATCGGTAATGTTACAGATGTGATAACTAAACCAAACACACCAGATGTTCCTGACCTATCAGTAATGTTACAGATGATATAACTAAACTAAACACACCAGATGTTCCTGAGCTATCAGTAATGTTACAGAAGGGATAACTAAACCAAACACACCAGATGTTCATGAGCTATCGGTAATGTTACAGATGTGATAACTATACCAAACACACCAGATGTTCCTGAGATATCGGTAATGTTACAGATGTGATAACTATACCAAACACACCAGATGTTCCTGAGCTATTGGTAATGTTACAGATGTGAAAACTAAACCAAAAACACCAGATGTTCCTGAGCTATCGGTAATGTTACAGAAGGGATAACTAAACCAAACGCACCAGATGTTCCTGAGCTATCGGTAATGTTACAGAAGGGATAACTAAACCAAACACACCAGATGTTCCTGAGCTATTGGTAATGTTACAGATCTGATAACTAAACCAAACACACCAGATGTTCCTGACCTATCAGTAATGTTACAGATGAGATAAATGACAGGTGGCGGGTAACTAAACTAACAGACCATATATTCTGGAGATATTGCTGATGTATGAGAGGCAGGTAACTAAACTAACAGACCATGTATTCTGAAGATATTGCTGATGTATGAGAGGCGGGTAACTAAACTAACAGACCATATATTCTGAAGATATTGCTGATGTATGACAGGCGGGTAACTAAACTAACAGACCATATATTCTGAAGATATTGCTGATGTACGACAGGCAGGTAACTAAACTAACAGACCATATATTCTGGAGATATTGCTGATATATGAGAGGCGGGTAACTAAACTAACAGACCATATATTCTGGAGATATTGCTGATATATGAGAGGCGGGTAACTAAACTAACAGACCATGTATTCTGGAGATATTGCTGATGTATGAGAGGTAGGGTAACTAAACTAACAGACCATATATTCTGGAGATATTGCTGATGTATGACAGGCGGGTAACTAAACTAACAGACCATATATTCTGGAGATATTGCTGATGTATGACAGGCGGGTAACTAAACTAACAGACCATATATTCTGTAGATATTACTGATGTATGACAGGCGGGTAACTAAACTAACAGACCATATATTCTCAAGATATTGCTGATGTATGACAGGCGGGTAACTAAACTAACAGACCATATATTCTGGAGATATTGCTGATATATGAGAGGCGGGTAACTAAACTAACAGACCATGTATTCTGGAGATATTGCTGATGTATGAGAGGCGGGTAACTAAACTAACAGACCATGTATTCTGGAGATATTGCTGATGTATGAGAGGTAGGGTAACTTCTACATGGAATACTATAGCTACAAAACTATTCTTGCTGAAAAGGCTGGTGATTTTGTACAGCAGATGCTAATGATTAGAAAATAGAACTGAGTACAGACCATACAGGGATCAGTAGGATGGTTCCTTACACTAATAACTTTCTCTTTCTCACAGCACCAGGATCAGAAGATGCTCACTCAGGGCAGGGTGAGTACTTTCTGCATCTTACACTCTGTGTGTGAGTGTAACACCCTCCGTCTATGTGTGTGTATTTGTGAATTGCCCCTTATCTGTTTGTTTGAGAATGTGTGTACCTCCTTGGGTCTGTGTGTGTGACAAACCGGCTGTGTGTGTGTTTAATACTCTGGTCTATTTGTGCAAAACATTCCATCTCTGTGGGTGCATTCTATTTGTGTGTTTGTGTATGTGTGTGTAACATTTCATGTCTGTGTCTGTGTGTGTTTGTGTGTGTGTCTGTGTGTGTTTGTGTATGTGTGTGTAACATTTCATGTCTGTGTCTGTGTGTGTTTGTGTGTGTCTGTATGTGTTTGTGTATGTGTATGTGTAACATTTCATGTCTGTGTCTGTGTGTGTTTGTATGTCTGTGTGTGTTTGTGTGTGTTTGTGTATGTGTGTGTATAACATTTCATGTCTGAGTGTAGCACCCTTATCTATGTCTGTTTATCTTCACGTGTGTGTGTGTGTAACATTTCATGTCTGAGTGTAGCACCCTTATCTATGTCTGTTTATCTTCACGTGTGTGTGTGTGTGTGTGTGTGTGTGTGTGTGTGTAACATTTCATGTCTGAGTGTAGCACCCTTATCTATGTCTATTAATCTTCACGTGTGTGTGTGTAACATTTCATGTCTGAGTGTAGCACCCTTATCTATGTCTGTTAATCTTTATGTGTGTGTGTGTAGCATTTCATGTCGGAGTGTAGCACCCTTATCTATGTCTGTTAATCTTTATGTGTGTGTGTGTAACATTTCATGTCTGAGTGTAGCACCCTTATCTATGTCTGTTAATCTTCAAGTGTGTGTGTGTAACATTTCATGTCTTAATGTAGCACCCTTATCTATGTCTGATTATATTCACATGTGTGTGTGTAACATTTCATGTCTGAGTGTTGTCAGTATATGGCCGGGTAATAACACAATATATTTAATAATTATCCTTTAAACTAAAAACCGAATAAGATATGCACATACCAAAAACCATAAAATTAATATAAATTCCTAAATTCTTTATTATTAGTTAATATCTATGAACACATTGAAATATATTTGTAGGAACTAGAATATGAATCAATATTATACATGTTTAAATTATTAAAATATGCTATGCAAAGTTCATAAAAGTTTACCTTTAAAATTAGCCTTATTCACAATAGAATTTCATTCAGTTAGCACAATGAGATTTCAAGATATTTAGCTGCTAACATTCAAGCAATACAATTTTAACAGTGCTTCGTTAAACAATAGGATAATATATATATTCTAATTGAAACATCAGAAATTGTAAATATTATTTGTGCCAATAACCAAACTCTGAGTTATAACTCTATATTTGCACAGCTAAAACAACTTAGCATTAAGGATATATGTTTAACATTACACAGACTATGAATATAAACTAAAATACAAACTGCTCTTTAAATTTATTTACTACAGCAACAAGGAATGCTTATCTTAAACGTTTACCTATCTCTTTAGCAATTTTTTTTTAATACTTTAACAGAATGACCAAAATCGATAATGCAATCTTCAGAAAACTTCTTGTTTCATCTCAGAAGACAATATAAGTATATTTTGCAATTAATGAGAAAAGTTAGCTAGCCTTGCTGTAATACTTGTATTTCAAACTCAGCCAATTTCCAGTTACAAGTCAGCCAGCAGCCTCCTTTCCTCCTTTTGCATTGACTTAAATATCTTTTCAATCATTGATGAAAACCCTGTGGGAGGCCCTTGCGAAAAATTGATCATCCCATTGGTCACCTGGGAAGCATCTCTCTGATTGGCCCTATGCAATGTATTGTCACTATGGAAACGCATCTTTTAACAGTTACATTTTTTTTTTGACTGCTATACTGGATTCTGGCCATCGAGGGGCAGCGGACAAACACACAGATTCATTTAACCATTTCTAACATTTATCCCATACAATGATTATTTTAAACATACTCTAATTTATAGCATTAATAAATTACTAACCGCTAGATTTAGAGTTCTGCGGCCAAAGGGGTGCGTTAGCTACGCATGTTTTTTTCCCCCCGCACCTTTTAAATACTGCTGGTATTTAGAGTTCACAGAAGGGCTGCGTTAGGCTCCAAAAAGGGAGCGTAGAGCATAATTTACCGCCACTGCAACTCTAAATACCAGCGGTGCTTACGGACGCGGCCAGCTTCAAAAACATGCTCGTGCACGATTCCCCCATAGGAAACAATGGGGCAGGTTGAGCTGGAAAAAAATCTAACACCTGCAAAAAAGCAGCGTTCAGCTCCTAACGCAGCCCCATTGTTTCCTATGGGGAAACACTTCCTAAGTCTGCACCTAACACCCTAACATGTACCCCGAGTCTAAACACCCCTAATCTTACACTTATTAACCCCTAATCTGCCACCCCGCTATCGCTGACCCCTGGATATTATTATTAACCCCTAATCTGCCACTCCGTACACCGCCGCAACCTACGTTATCCCTATGAACCCCTAATCTGCTGCCCCTAACACCGCCGACCCCTATATTATATTTATTAACCCCTAATCTGCCCCCCCCAACATTGCCACCACCTACCTACAATTATTAACCCCTAATCTGCCGACCGGACCTCACCGCTACTATAATAAAGTTATTAACCCCTAATCCGCCTCACTCCCGCCTCAATAGCCCTATAATAAATAGTGTTAACCCCTAATCTGCCCTCCCTAACATCACCGACACCTAACTTCAAGTATTAACCCCTAATCTGCTGACCGGACCTCAACGCTACTCTAATAAATTTATTAACCCCTAAAGCTAAGTCTAACCCTAACACTAACACCCCCCTAAGTTAAATATAATTTTTATCTAACGAAATAAATTAACTCTTATTAAATAAATTATTCCTATTTAAAGCTAAATACTTACCTGTAAAATAAACCCTAATATAGCTACAATATAAATTATAATTATATTGTAGCTATTTTAGGATTAATATTTATTTTACAGGCAACTTTGTATTTATTTTAACCAGGTACAATAGCTATTAAATAGTTATTAACTATTTAATAGCTACCTAGTTAAAATAATTACAAAATTACCTGTAAAATAAATCCTAACCTAAGTTACAATTAAACCTAACACTACACTATCAATAAATTAATTAAATAAAATACCTACAATTATCTACAATTAAACCTAACACTACACTATCAATAAATTAATTACATACAAATACCTACAAATAAATGCAATTAAATAAACTAACTAAAGTACAAAAAATAAAAAAAGAACTAAGTTACAAAAAATAAAAAAATTATTTACAAACATTAGAAAAATATTACAGCAATTTTAAGCTACTTACACCTACTCTAAGCCCCCTAATAAAATAACAAAGCCCCCCAAAATAAAAAAAATGCCCTACCCTATTCTAAAATACAAATAGAAAGGCTCTTTTACCTTACCAGCCCTTAAAAGGGCCTTTTGCAGGGCATGCCCCAAAGAATTCTGCTCTTTTTCCTGTAAAAAAAACCATACAATACCCCCCCCAACATTACAACCCACCACCCACATACCTAATCTAACCCAAACCCCCCTTAAATAAACCTAACACTAAGCCCCTGAAGATCTCCCTACCTTATCTTCACCACGCCGGGTATCACCGATCCGTCCAGAAGAGGCTCCAAAATCTTCATCCAAGCCCAAGCGGGGGCTGAAGAGGTCCATCATCGGGCTGAAGAGGTCCATCATCGGGCTGAAGAGGTCCATCATCGGGCTGAAGAGGTCCATCATCGGGCTGAAGAGGTCCATCATCCGGCTGAAGAGGTCCATCATCCGGCTGAAGAGGTCCATCATCCGGCTGAAGAGATCCATCATCCGGCTGAAGTCTTCTATCAAGCGACATCTTTAATCTTCTTTCTTCCGGATCCATCTTCATCCCGCCGACGCGGAACATCCATCCTGGCCGACGACTTCCCGACGAATGACGGCTCCTTTAAATGATGTCATCCAAGATGGCGTCCCTCGAATTCCGATTGGCTGATAGGATTCTATCAGCCAATCGGAATTAAGGTAGGAAAATTCTGATTGGCTGATGGAATCAGCCAATCAGATTCAAGTTCAATCCGATTGGCTGATCCAATCAGCCAATCAGATTGAGCTCGCATTCTATTGGCTGATCGGAACAGCCAATAGAATGCGAGCTCAATCTGATTGGCTGATTCCATCAGCCAATCAGAATTTTCCTACCTTAATTCCGATTGGCTGATAGAATCCTATCAGCCAATCGGAATTTGAGGGACGCCATCTTGGATGACGTCATTTAAAGGAACCGTCATTCGTCGGGAAGTCGTCGGCCAGGATGGATGTTCCGCATCGGCGGGATGAAGATGGATCCGGAAGAAAGAAGATTGAAGATGCCGCTTGATAGAAGACTTCAGCCGGATGATGTATCTCTTCAGCCCCCGCTTGGATCAAGACTTCAGCCCGATGATGGACCTCTTCAGCCCGATGATGGACCTCTTCAGCCAGATGATGGACCTCTTCAGCTGGATGATGGACCTCTTCAGCCCAATGATGGACCTCTTCAGCCCGATGATGGACCTCTTCAGCCCCCGCTTGGGCTTGGATGAAGATTTCGGAGCCTCTTCTGGACGGATCGGTGATACCCGGCGTGGTGAAGATAAGGTAGGGAGATCTTCAGGGGCTTAGTGTTAGGTTTATTTAAGGGGGGTTTGGGTTAGATTAGGGGTATGTGGGTGGTGGGTTGTAATGTTAGGGGGGGGTATTGTATGTTTTTTTTTACAGGCAAAAGAGCAGAATTCTTTGGGGCATGCCCCGCAAAAGGCCATTTTAAGGGCTGGTAAGGTAAAAGAGCTTTTCTATTTTTATTTTAGAAAAGGGTAGGGCATTTTTTTTATTTTGGGGGGCTTTGTTATTTTATTAGGGGGCTTAGAGTAGGTGTAAGTAGCTTAAAATTGTTGTAATATTTTTCTAATGTTTGTAAAATATTTTTTTATTTTTTGTAACTTAGTTCTTTTTTATTTTTTGTTAGTTTAGTGTTAGGTTTTAATTGTAGATAATTGTAGGTATTTTATTTAATTAATTTATTGATAGTGTAGTGTTAGGTTTAATTGGAACTTAGGTTAGGATTTATTTTACAGGTAATTTTGTAATTATTTTAACTAGGTAGCTATTAAATAGTTATTAACTATTTAATAGCTATTGTACCTGGTTAAAATAAATAAAAAGTTGCCTGTAAAATTAATATTAATCCTAAAATAGCTACAATATAATTATAATTTATATTGTAGCTATATTAGGGTTTATTTTACAGGTAAGTATTTAGCTTTAAATAGGAATAATTTATTTTGTTAGATAAAAATTATATTTAACTTAGGGGGGTGTTAGTGTTAGGGTTAGACTTACCTTTAGGGGTTAATAAATTTATTAGAGTAGCGGTGAGGTCCAATCGGCAGATTAGGGGTTAAAACTTTTAGGTGTCGGTGATGTTAGGGAGGGCAGATTAGGGGTTAATACTATTAATTATAGGGTTATTGAGGTCGGGAGTGAGGCGGATTAGGGGTTAATAACTTTATTATAGTAGCGGTGAGGTCCAGTCGGCAGATTAGGGGATTAATAATTGTAGGTAGGTGGCGGCGACGTTTGGGGCGGCAGATTAGGGGTTAATAAATATAATATAGGGGTTGGCGGTGTTAGGGGCAGCAGATTAGGGGTACATAGGGATAACGTAGGTTTGCGGCGGTGTGCGGTCGGCAGATTGGGGGTTAAAAAATTTCATTAGAGTGGCGGCGTTGTGGGGGGCCTCGGTTTAGGGGTACATAGGTAGTTTATGGGTGTTAGTGTACTTTAGAGCACAGTAGTTAAGAGCTGTATGAACCGGCGTTAGCCCAGAAAGCTCTTAACTTCTGGCTTTTTGCTGCGGCTGGAGTTTTGTCGTTAGATTTCTAACGCTCACTTCAGCCAAGACTCTAAATACCGGCGTTAGAAAGATCCCATTGAAAAGATAGGATACGCAAATGGCGTAGGGTGATCTGCGGTATGGAAAAGTCGCGGCTGCAAAGTGAGACCCTTTCCTGACTGACGCTAAATACCAGCGGGCGGCCAAAACCAGCGTTAGGACCCCCTAACGTTGGTTTTGACGGCTAACGCAGAACTCTAAATCTAGGCGAATATTAATTATTAGTGATGTCACGAATAGTTCGCCGGCGAATAGTTCCTGGCAAACATAGCTTGTTCGCGTTCGCCGCGGCGGGTGAACATATGCGATGTTCGATCCGTCCCCTATTCGTCATCATTGAGTAAACTTTGACCCTGTACCTCACAGTAAGCAGACACATTCCAGCCAATCAGCAGCAGACCCTCCCTCCCAGACCCTCCCACCTCCTGGACAGCATCCATTTTAGATTCATTCGGAAGCTGCATTCTTAGTGAGAGGAGGGACAGTGTAGCTGCTGCTGATTTAATAGGGAAATCGATAGCTAGGCTAGTGTATTCAGTGTCCACTACAGTCCTGAAGGACTCATCTGATCTCTGCTGTAAGGATAGCACCCCAAAAAGCCCTTTTTAGGGCTAGAAAATCAGTCTGCTTTTTTTTTTTTTCCCTGTGTAATCTAATTGCAGTTGCCAGCCTGCCAGCGTGTGTGTCAGGCACACAGCGTATACTGTGCCCACTTGCCCAGTGCCACCACTCATATCTAGTGTGGCAGGTGGTGGGGGTTGGTCTGTGGGGGGGGGGGGGAAGCTACACTACAGAAAAAAAAAATAAAAACAGAAAAACTACTTTTTTTTTGCAAACTGGGTACTGGCAGACAGTTGCCAGTACCCAAGATGGCCGCCAATAAGGCAGATGGGGAGGGTTAGAGAGCTGTTTTGGGGGGGGGGATCAGGGAGGTTGGGGGCTAAGGGGGGATGCTACACCACAGCATATGTAAATATGCTAAAAAAATAATAAAAACCTTTTATTTTAGTACTGGCAGACTTTTTGCCAGTACTTAAGATGGCGGGGACAATTGTGGTGTGGGGGAGGGAAAGGAGCTGTTTGCGAGGGATCAGGGGGTCTGATGTGTCAGGTGGGAGGCTGATCTCTACACTAAAGCTAAAATTAACCCTGCAAGCTCCCTACAAACTACCTAATTAACCCCTTCACTGCTAGCCATAATACACATGTGATGCGCAGCAGCATTTAGCGGCCTTCTAATTACCAGAAAGCAACGCCAAAGTCATATATGTCTGCTATTTCTGAACAAAGGGGATCCCAGAGAAGCATTTACAACCATTTGTGCCATAATTGCACAAGCTGTTTGTAAATAATTTCAGTGAGAAACCTAAAATTGCGAAAAAATGTAAGTTTTTTTAACATTTGATCGCATTTGGCGGTGAAATGGTGGCATTAAATATACCAAAATGGGCCTAGATTAATACTTTGGGTTGTTTACTACACTTAAGCTAAAATTAACTCTACAAGCTCCCTACATGCTCCCTAATTAACCCCTTCACTGCTGGGCATAAAACACGTGTGGTGCGCAGTGGCATTTAGCAGCCTTCTAATTACCAAAAAGCAACGCCAAAGCCATATAAGTCTGCTATTTCTGAACAAAGGGGATCCCAGAGAAGCATTTACAACCATTTATGCCATAATTGCATAAGTTGTTTGTAAATAATTTCTGTGAGAAACCAAAAGTTTGTGAAAAAGTGAACAATTTTGTTTTATTTGATCGCATTTGGCGGTGAAATGGTGGCATTAAATATACCAAAATGGGCCTAGATCAATACTTTGGGTTGTTTACTCCACTACACTTAAGCTAAAATTAACTCTACAAGCTCCCTACATGCTCCCTAAGTCTGCTATTTCTGAACAAAGGGGATCCCAGAGAAGCATTTACAACCATTTATGCCATAATTGCATAAGTTGTTTGTAAATAATTTCTGTGAGAAACCTAAAGTTTGTGAAAAAGTGAACAATTTTTTTTTATTTGATCGCATTTGGCGGTTAAATGGTGGCATGAAATATACCAAAATGAGCCTAGATCAATACTTTGGGATGTCTTCTAAAAAAATATATATACATGTCAAGGGATATTCAGGTATTCCTGACAGATATCAGGGTTCCAATGTAACTAGCGCTCATTTTGAAAAAAAGTGGTTTTGAAATAGCAAAGTGCTTCTTGTATTTATTTCCCTATAACTTGCAAAAAAAGCAAAGAACATGTTAACATTGGGTATTTCTAAACTCAGGACAAAATTTAGAAACTATTTAGATGTTGTACCCGCTGCGGGAGTTTGGTCTGTCACTGTGAAGCGGGCGTAACCCTTACACTACCTGATCGATACAACATCATACCTGATGTTTTAAAGCACGTTATTCCAAACAATTTAGGAATGTTAGGTGATTTATGCCCTTTATGGATTAAAACCAGACTCTGCATCAACTATGTAATTTTCCATGGGAGTTTTGCCATGGATCCCCCTCCGGCATGCCACAGTCCAGGTGTTAGTCCCCTTGAAACAACTTTTCCATCACTATTGTGGCCAGAAAGAGTCCATGTGGGTTTTAAAATTTGCCTGCCTATTGAAGTCTATGGCGGGTCCCCCGGTTCGCCCGTTCACGAACATTTGCGGAAGTTCGCGTTCACCGTCCGCGAACCGAAAATTTTATGTTCGCGACATCACTATTAATTATAGATGGGGTAGTATCATATCATTCTGATTATTTTAATATGAAACATCATATGTCTTTAACATTATATTATATTAAAGTAACTATACTGCTAATTTCCAAAATTATAGCATTTAAAATCCATTTAAAAAATAGCATTCAGTATCCTGACATTGCATTGCATTTAACAGGAATATAATATATTTCATATTTCCAACAAATCCTGAATGCATGGATCGTGTCTATGGTTCATATTTATAGGACATCTTGTTATCATATGTCTAAAAAAAAATAAAGAGATACAGAGGTTATTATTCTGACATAGTTAAACATTTTAGACCGACTAAAATAGTCACTTATGAAGCTTAGCAAATACTCATGTATTATTAGAAAATTAGACAATCTCCCAAATTTCTATATTCATATATAATATGTTGTCTGAATATATATATATATATATATATATATATATATCACACACATATATATATATATATATGTACACACACACATTCAAATTAATTTGATTATCTTAACTTACATGAAGATATTATTTCTTTTGCAAGATTTATTTATTCTTATTTATGCCATACAGGAACTTTAAATGCTAATGTGTCTGTTCTCTGTACATGTGAAACTCAATAGGGGGTCATTTAACTTGTGAAGTTTTCTCGCTGGAGCCAAAATCGGTCACACTAGATTGTTAAAATCTACGCGTTTCAGCACTGAGTATGCGCCTTTATCAAGACTCAGCGCTGAAACGCGTAGATTTTGACAATCTAGTGTGACTGACTTTGGCTCCAGCGAGAAAACTTCACAGAACTGCTACAGAACCACTCCCCCCACGATCCGGCTATCCGATTGGACCTCCGAGGACCACGTGATCCCTCTGTGTACACGTCAGGGTAGGAAGGATTGACCGGGAAAGTTTAATGGTGAGACGCCGACTGAAATAAATCATCACAGCTGACATCAGCTTACACGGCGATACGCCGATCAGAGAGATCATCCCGCGACAGATACAGCCTTCCCATAACCCATGAAGTTTCAAGAGGAGGTAAGGGATATCGGTAGTCCGGTAGGGGTGAGCAACAAATAACTCTGCACCACTCAGTTTAATTGCGGGATTATAACAAGCTACACTAATTGGAAGTTAGCCCTTTGGATCCCATACAAATAGTTGTGGCCACAACTTTTAACCTCACACATTACTCACGCTGAACTTTTATTGTGAGATTCTGATCAAGGACTTATTCGCACGGACAAGAGTGTCCTTTTAACACTACAGCTATTTTTAGCGATTTTATTGTCTATGCATACATAGCTATTTTATTGTCTATGCATACATTGCAGTTATAGTGTATCATATTTCCACTTTCGTATGCCTATGTATTGTGATGTATCAACCTGCCTAGGAATTGTATACATGTTTTAATTTACTTGGATGTATCAACTTACATACTTATATCTTTGTAATAGATTTCCATGAGGAATATATATTAACCATTTTTTAGTAAAATATTATATTCATTATTCGTACTAGCCTTCTATTTTTTGAAACCTCGATCATTGCACCTACGGATTACACTTATATTGCATTTATATTGCATTTGCACATTGCTTATACATCGCACCTCACAAATTGAGGATCCATAGGTATATTATACCGCCACCTATTCACGTAACACCACACTTTCTCAAATTCAATATATTACATGTAAGTGTCATCCAAATTATATCCTATCCTAATAGGACACCACCATATTAATATACTATATGTGACAAAGACACAGTTGATATTTATTTCTGTTCACATTCAAACATATTTTACGGAACACACACTTTTTTATTGCATTTAGTGCATTTACTTTAGGAACATATATTAACACCAACCACATTAGTATTCACTTCCTCACCATTGTCACCATTTTTGAGCACCCAGTATACCACACGGATGCCAGAGAAATTCATTTATCCATAAATTATATCGCACTTTTATATATAAAAATATATAAAAATTTACACACACAGTGCTATATACATATAGTATTCAATCATAGATTGGATCCTATATATCAGCTTATATAGGTAGTCCTACTCACAGCTCTGATTTTGAGCGCACCCCTCCCCCCTTTGTTTTTGATTTCCTTACATTTTCTGATACTGGGAGCATATCAGAATTAGGGGTAGCACAGTTGAGTCTGGCACTTGTATCACCACACACTATACTATATATTAAAGTCAGCGGTATCTGGTGAGTGTGTTGACGGTATGCATCATAGACAGTCTTCTATGAAGAGATTCTGTCATTTTTGAGCCTTCATGCTTATCAGCTAGGCATCTTTAAACTACAGTATGTCTTTAGCGCATTTGGGGATATGAAACTTCATTCTCCCTCTGTGACTTGTAGTTGGGACCTAGGATGGCACGCTCGCAACTGATTGATATGGACCCATTTATCTATGAAACTATCATTTTTGGGGATCCGTATTTTATAGGCCACTGGAGATATTTTGTCAGTAATGACAAAAGGACCTTTCCATGATGGAAGAAACTTCTTCTCTTTAACTTGATCTCTTCCAAAGTTATAAAGATAAACTTTATCATTTATTTCATATTCCTTTTTGGACGTCTTGAGATCATAATAGGTTTTAGTGGCAGTTGCGGCTTTCTCTAAGTTCCTTTGAACAAATGCAAAGGCATATTGCAGGTGCTTTCTTAGGTTCTCCACATATTGATGTGTATTGGCAGCGTTTATCAAGTTTTGGTCTGATGTACGGTACAGTAGATGCTGAGGTAGAACCATTCTTCTACCAGTCATCAATTCAAAAGGTGACATCTTGGTAGCACTACTTGGAGTTGCTCTTAATGCCATTAAGACTAGAGGTAGTTTTACATCCCAGTCTTTACCCGTTTGAGGATTTTCACAATGGACTGGTTGTAATGCTCTACACCACCACTTGAGGCAGCTCTATATGCAATATAGAGCTTTCTTTTAACCCCTAGTATTTTCAACATTTTGGTCATCACTTCGCTAGTGAAGTGGGTTCCCCGATCTGACTCGATTCTTTGGGACAAACCAAATATTGAAAACACATAGTTGAAGAGCAATGCTGCGCATGTTTCAGCACTATTGTTTGGTGCACTGATGCACTCTACCCATTTAGTGAACAGGCAACTCACGGTTAACATGTATTTGTTACCTTTTGATGACCTTGTTACTGGACCAATAAAATCAATTTGTATATCTGACCATGGCATTACCATCCCCTTTTCTGCAATGGCGCTCTATGCGTTTTCTCAGTGGGTTGGAACTGTGGACAGATTAGACACCCTTGACAGTAGGTTTGAACATCTTTCAACATGTGTGGCCAAAAAGCGTAGTCACGCAATATTTCATATGTGAGTTTGGCACCACGATGACCAGATGTGGGAGCATCATGGGCATGTTGAAGCATTAGACCTCTGAACTTGGTGGGTACTACCCATTGTGGGATGCCTGTTTTGGAGGTTCTAATTAACAAACCATCCTGTAACTTGAATTGTGTTCTGGATTTCATTAAGATTCTAAGATCTTCTTTGCCAACACAATCATCTTTTGAGATGGGGTTGCTTTCAGGATCTTCTAAGTGTTTATAAAAGATGCCTACAATGGGGTCTTCTGTTTGACTAGTGATCAGGTCCTCGCTAGGAGAATCCTGACTCCATTGCACCAAGTTAGGCTCATTTTGTTGTTTAGCCTTGTTTCTGGTAATGGCTTCTACCTGAATTGCACCCATTAAGTGGTCAATATTAAGGAGTTCTCCAGTTATGGCTCCTTGTTTGGCTAATGAATCTGCAAGATCATTGCCTTCCTTATCAGGACCTTGAATTCTAGAATGACCCTTGGTCTTTTTCCAGTATATTGTCAAATCATTGGATACCACCAGATTATCAATCTTGCAGAACAACTTGGCATGCTTGACTGGTTTGTTATTGCTTTTCTGCATGCCATTTCTTTTCCAAGTTGGCAGGTATTCAACAAAACTGTCACGCACATAATTTGAGTCAGTTATGTTCACAAATTCACGAATACCATGTTCAATAGCCATTTCAATGGTTTTTAGAACAGCAGTTAGTTCTGCAACTTGACTGGATCTTGGTCCAATGTTGAAACCTATAAATATATTTGGAAATCCATTTGCCCAAGTTATATCAATGCCAGCAACTAGTTTGCGCTCATTATCAATAGTGGCATGGTAAGAACAACCATCAACATATACCCAAGGTAATGTTTGACAATTGTCCTCATTGTACATTTTATATGGGGAAAGCAATTGTTCCTTCAGAAAATCATCTTCTGATAATTCTTCCCCAGGATCTTTAGCAGCACAGTCATGGAGCTCAGCAAGCCCCTGTGTGACTGGATTCTTTTTATTCTGCTTGTAGCGAATTTCTAAGGGCCAGCCTTGTAAGGAAAGAGTCCACGCTGTTATGCGGCTATTAGACAAATTTCCATCTCTTATTCTCTCACTTTGCAAATATAGCAAAGGCTGGTGGGCCATTTCTACAATAATTTTCTCGCCCTGTATATAGCTGCAGAAATTTTGTAGAGCCCATACAGTAGATAAGAGGGCTTTTCGCAATCGCTAATTTTTATTTTGACTGGGGATAGAGTTTTGCTCGCATAAGCAATGGCTTTGCTTAAATTATCATGCTTTTGGTATAACACAGCACTCATGCTTACATCTGTGTAACCTGTCTCTAAGAAGAAAGGTTTACCACCTTTAGGGTATGCTAAGCAAGGTGCTTGTGTGAGTTTTCTCTTCAGCTCTTTGATGGCTGTCTCCTGAGACTCACTCCAGTGCCATTTCACATTCTTCTTTAGAAGGAGTAGTAGTGGTTTAGCTAATTCTGCATAATTATCAATGAATTTGCGAGAATAATTTGTCATACCCAGGAACGATCTCAATTTCTTTAAGTTAGTTGGGTTTTTAGAATTTACTATAGCTTTAACCTTTTTCTTCTGGGGATTTAATCCTTCAGAAGTAACTTCATGTCCCAAGAAGTTTACACGAGTGCGGCACCATTGAGCTTTTTGTAGGGATAATTTGATACCTGCCTTTTTAAGTTGGCTGAGGACGTGTTTAGGCTCTCTGATGTGTTTTTCAAAGTCTGTGCTTTTGATTAAAACATCATCAACATAAGATAAGGTCCCCCTTTCCAGTGCATCAGGCATAGCCTTATGCATGAATACAGCAAATTCGTGTCCAGAATTTATGTATCCAAAAGGAAGTCTCTGAAATGCATACTGGACCTTTTGGAATGAGAATGCCAGCTTATACTGGTCCTCCTCATGTACCTTTATGGTCCAATATCCCTGTGCACAATCAGTGGCAGTGAATATTTTGGATCCCTGCATCTGTGCTAGGCACTGGTCAATATATGGCACAGGCCAGCCAGACATGTACACTCGTTTGTTTAGCTGTCTTAAATCAGCACACAAACGTCATTGTCCATTGGGCTTAAGAACACCTAGAATAGGATTGTTATTAGAGCTGTGCACCTGTCGTATGAGGCTAAAGGAAGTCTGTATTGTTTGACAAATACAGGTGGCGCATCGGGATCTGTTTGTATTCTTGCAATGTGCAAGTCTGTAGTCCCACAGTCATAAGAATCCTTAGCAAAAATATCCTTGTACTCCATCAGGAGTTCTTGCAGCAGTTGGCGTTCATCATCGCTGGAACAGCCATTAGCTAAGGATATTTGCTCAAATCCTGGAAAGATTTCAGGTTGTCCTATTTCATAGGCTTCTTCCAATCTAGAGGTGAGATCCCCTTGATTATAATTTGCATTGCCCCCATGACTCTGGGTATTGGGGTAATCCTGCTGTTTGATCGGCTGATCAAATACTAGAGAGGCTTCTTCAATTTTACAGATGCCTTCCTCTGAGCTGAAGGGATTGATAAACTGAATTGTAAATAGACCCTCTGGCATAGATGCAAAGGATTGTTCTATTAATTGTTCTTCAGTTAAGTTTCCTTCAGGTATTAGCCCAATTATATTATTCTGGAATCCAAAAGAGTAATAACTTGATTCCAGCGCATATCCTATGGTAGTCACCTTGGATAAGTTTATATCCTGTGGGGTCATGCTATGCACAATAACATGTATTGGAATAGTTCCAATATTTACCATAGGAGTATAGGTCATTGTGACACCCAGATTTTGTATTCTATGGGAGAGGCAAATTAGTGTTTCAGAAGTTTTTAATTTCTGACCTCTCTTTACCTGTAAGGGTAAAAGAAATTTATCAGCCCCAGCAGGAATTATAACATCGTTAGACACCTGCATATTTACAGCATATGGCAATTGCTGGTTTGATTTCAGGGCTGCACTTTCATCCTGAAATACTTCAGGGTCCCCCTTTAACCTGCTCCAGAGGCAAAAGTTAATCAAATCTATTAGTATGGCATATCTATGTAAGATATCATTGCCAATGTATATTTGTTTATGGGGAGTATTTAAAACTAAAAACAGGTGCTTCACTGACTTATTACCTATAGAGATAGATAATAAGCACTTAGCTGTGCCGTGGACACAGTGGTCTTGGGGAGAAAGATATTTAATCACTTTAGGTTCAGCTATCTGTGCTAATAAGCCTTCGCTTATATAGCTAGCTTCCTGTTTTAAGTTCAATTTGGCATATTTGGTTTTCCCAAGGTCATGCATGTGTATAGGGATAAATAGATCCTCTTTAACTCTCTCAATTCCTGCGAGGTATTGAGCGTGGCCCCCCCTTATTGATTTTATGATCCCCCTTGTGGAGAGATATGGTTAATACATCGCCGTCTAAGGAAATATTCGCTATATTTCCAGGCGAAATTTTAAAAGTATTACCATCAGAGCCACTTAAAGGAGTCTGATCATCTATTTGTAAAATAGTGATTTCAGGTACATAGTTATTCCTGAAATGAATCTCCACAGCATCTGGCTACTCTTCCACCACGTGACAGTTATGTCGGGGCGAGATATATCAGATTTCTCATAATTGATAGGCCGTTTAACTTGTGACCAAATTACGTTATTTATGCAATCAATTATGGTGCTTAATCGCTTCAGGAGATCACTACCAATAATTAAACGATCAGTTGGCAGATCCACTATAATGACAGGGTGTTTTATGACCCTGTTCCCCAGTTTAAATTTTAACCAGGCCGTACCGTAGACTTTTAGAGAATAACCCCCAACTCCTATTAGAGAACCATCAAATTCTTTTATTTTAGGTTTGTGGGGTGTTAGCTCGTTTAGCTGTGTGTAGTACCTGTGGGATAAAATGGTTGCCTAAGATCCAGTATCAATTAATCCCATGATAGGGTTGGAGACTGAATGTTGTAGCTCAGCTAATACATAATACCTCCCTGCAGTTTCTACCATTTCACACATAAAATTGGCATTATCATACATCTGTGGGCTTCGCCACGTGTTACCTGAATCCACCGTGTTGCCCAATGCAGAGGAAACTTCATACCTACCGGTCTCCTCTATGACAGGGTCCTTGTGTACTGCATCTGTGGAAACATGGTTAAGAGAACGCTGCAAAGGAAGGTATGTGTTAATGCTTTCTGGCCGAGGTTGTTCGTCATCACAGCTAAATCGTCCGTTTCCGGTCTGTGGGGAGAGAATATGATTAATATCATTATTGACATTTATCATTGCATTTTGTATATCTCTCCCCTCCCTTTCAGGGGAAACTGCAATATTTATGACTGTGCCTGTGGTCCACTGCTGGCCACTGGCTGTACCCCTAAAAAAAGATTGTTAGGTTGCTGAGCCGTTAATGCTTGACTCATATTAGCGACTTGTTCGATCAACCGAATTAGCTGGGTACTAAGCTGATCTACTTGATCATACAAGTTTCCTCTACTCCTGGGTCTATCCCTTGATGCCCCATAGTAGTGATTCCTGGGCCCTTGGGTCCCCTCAGAATCAGGGCCGCTGTTTCTGTCCTGGCGTGGTTGCCCTTGGGGTTCAACTTGTTCAGCATTAGTATTTTGGGGAGCACTATTTACTTGGGGTGTCTGATTACTCTGAGAGTATTTTCGCCACTTATTGTATCTACCTTTGCGTGAGTACCAATTATTTATGGGGTATTCTCTTTGGGAGTAATTATTTATTTGGGTATGTCCCCCACTTTGGGTATAGTCTCTCTGCGCCTCAGCCCGTGTTGGGGGAGGGGTAGAGTTAAACCTCTGTGGAGATGGCCTGTTTCCTAAGGCCACCTCCGCATAGGTTTTCTTTTTAGACTACAAACTGAGGGGGGCTAGGTGACACCCTAGTTTCGGCCACTATTTTAAGATTGGGCTTTCTCTCTCTTTTATCCTCCTGTTCACCGGATTGCTGAATAGAGTATAACTTTGTACTCTCTTTGATCAGCCATTCCAATGAGCAGTTCTCATAAAAATCTCTAGCTAAATTAATTTTGATCGGTGCGGGCAGTGCTTCAAAAAATAAATTCACAAACTCTGAGCATTCAAATATGGGATTATCTTCAGCTATACTGTACACATTTTTCAGTACGAAAAGAAATTCTACTGGGCTTTGATTTGCACTACATTTTAAACCATATACAGCTATTTTCACTGCAGTTTTAGTGCGATGTTGCCCGAATTCTTTTCTGCACTGTCGTTTTGTTTCACTCCAGGAATGAATATTCATATCCTTTAGTGAAGCAAAGAATTTGTAATGTTTACCTTCAAATACCCAGGGTAGAACTTCAATTTTTAACTGCTCACTTGTAACATTCATTATAGATAAAGCATTTTCAAAGGCCTCTAAGTGGTCAATTATGGAAGTGGCCCCCCTTTGGAAAATGGGCATACTGCTTTCTTTAGGAATTTAATTACTGTAGGGGTGTCATACACTTTATTTAGTACATTACTGGATTTCATTGGGAACTTATTGTTTGAGTTAGGGTGCCTTTCATCTGTCCTATCTTTACTATGCTGAAATCTTACCCGTGTATTTTTATATGGGCTGTCTGAGAAGCTAGCCCCCCTTTCTGACCCATTATAGTAACTGCCCTCTTCATCTGAGGCGTAATAATCTTCTTGTCCTCCAGAGTTAGATAATTGCCTAGGGGAAAAAGTTACCTCTGGGCCTGAATTAGGGCTATAATTTGGGTACTTTTGTCTATCCTCCCGCCTGGTATCTGGAAACTCATTTCTGACCCAGTTCTTAATTGAGTTAAACATTTCAGCATTAGTGTTATTACTTAAAGGTTCCTTATTACTGCTGATTTGTCTCATTAATTTATTTATTTCCTGTTCATATCCTTTTCAGCCTCACGATATCTAGCTTTTAAAGTTTTATTTTCATCTTGGCATTTTTCATATTCTTCTTCGAAAGCTTTAAATTCAGCCACTAATTTCTGATTATATTTATTTATGTCAGAAACCTTTTTATTAGCTTCTAGAACCTCTACCTTTTTGTGAATAAAGGCTTCTTCAAACTCTCGTAATGAATCATTTTCAACCCTTAGCCGTCCTAATTGTCTGTCCTGTCCTGCCATTTGGCTAGACATCTCACAGCTCAAATACATTATGATCGGCCAAGTTTTGAAAATTAATTCATCACGCCCTCTAAATTCCGTGCATTCATTAAGTTGCTTTAAAATTTGGTATATTTCCCCATCTTCAAACCACATATCTCTAACTAAATCTTTGGCCTTAGCTTTACACCCCTTAATATACATGGAGACATCGTCCCCAATATCAAGTCTAGTCATGAGGTGGTTCATGGCTTCTAATTTGAGAGTTTTTTTTTTTCATGGACAGAGGATCTTGGGGAGGGCACAATTTAATCATGTAGAGAAATGCTAGCATTACTTTTTGCTGAAGACATCGTTATTTTACTATTGTACTTAATAAGATAAAAACGCTAATACAATTTTCACCAATAAGAGAGAGGAAAAAAAAAATATATTTTCAAAAATATCAATATTAATTTTGAAATATGAAAAATGTATATTTTTATGAATTTTGAAATATGAAAAATTTATATTTTGATTAATTTTGAAATATGAAAAATAAATATTTTTATAAATTTTTCAAATTTTTTTTAATAATATATTAATCTTGAACATGAAAATCAATATTTCAATTTTCAAAAAAAAAAATATATTTTTAAAATATTATTTTGAAATATGATTTTTTTCTCTTTTTTTATAATAATTTCTATTTACTACAAATATATTATATCAATATGATAAATATTAATAATATCTCATGCAATGCCTCCAAATAATATGTCAGTATATGGCCGGGTTATAACACAATATATTTAATAATTATCCTTTAAACTAAAAATCCAATAAGATATGCACATACCAAAAACCATAAAATTAATATAAATTCCTAAAGTCTTTATTATTAGTTAATATCTATGAACACATTGAAATATATTTGTAGGAACTAGAATATGAATCAATATTATACACGTTTAAATTATTAAAATATGCTATGCAAAGTTCATAAAAGTTTACCTTTAAAATTAGCCTTATTCACAATAGAATTTCATTCAGTTAACACAATGAGATTTCAAGATATTTAGCTGCTAACATTCAAGCAATACAATTTTAACAGTGCTTAGTTAAACAATAGGACAATATATATATTCTAATTGAAACATCAGAAATTGTAAATATTATTTGTGCCAATTGGTTTTGTTGGTAAAGACCCGCGTAGCTAACGCTGCTTTTTTTCCCAGCGCACCCTTAAGACAAGGCTGGTATTTAGAGTTGTCTGAGGGGCTGCGTTAGGCTCCGAAAAGGGAGCGTTGAGCCTAATTTAGCTCCACTTCAACTCTCAATACCAGCGTTGCTTATGGTAGCAGTAAGCTGGAAAAACGTGCTCGTGCACGATATCCCCATAGGAAACAATGGGGCAGTTTGGGCTGAAAAAAAACCTAACACCTGCAAAAAAGCAGTGTTCAGCTCCTAACGCAGCCCCATTGTTTCCTATGGGGAAACACTCTCTAAGTCTACACCTAACACCCTAACATGAACCCCGAGTCTAAACACCCCTAACCTTACACTTATTAACCCCTAATCTGCCGCCCCCGCTATTGCTGACACCTGCATTATATTATTAACCGCTAATCTTCCGCTCTGGACACCGCCGCAACCTACATTATCCCTATGAACCCCTAATCTGCTGTCCCTAACACCGCCGACCCCTATATTATATGTATTAACCCCTAATCTGCCCCCCCAACATCGCCGCTACCTTACCTACACTTATTAACCCCTAATCTGCCGTCCGGAGGCCGCCACTATAATAAATGTATTAACCCCTAAACCGCCGCACTCCCGCCTCGCAAACACTAGAATAAATAGTATTAACCCCTAATCTGCCCTCCCTAACATCGCCGCCACCTACCTACAATTATTAACCCCTAATCTCCCGCCCGCACCGTCGCCGCTACTATAATAAAGTTATTAACCCCTAACCCTAACACCCCCCTAACATAAATATAATTTAATTGAAATGAAATAATATTCCTAAAAATAACTAAATTAATCCTATTTAAAACTAAATACTTACCTATCAAATAAACCCTAATATAGCTGCAATATAACTAATAATTAAATTGTAGATATTTTAGGATTTATATTTATTTTACAGGCAACTTTGTTTTTATTTTAACTAGGTACAATAGCTATTAAATAGTTAATAACTATTTAATAGCTACCTAGTTAAAATAATTACAAAATTACCTGTAAAATAAATCCTAACCTAAGTTACAAATACACCTAACACTACACTATCATTAAATTAATTAAATAAATTACCTACAATTAGCTAAATTAAAATACAATAAAATAAACTATTCTATAATACAAAAAACAAACAAACACTAAATTACAAAAAATAAAAAAGAATTACAAGAAGTTTAAACTAATTACACCTAATCTAAGCCCCCTAACAAAATAAAAAATCCCCCCAAAATAAAAAAATGCCCTACCCTATTCTAAACTACCAAAGTAATCAGCTCTATTACCTGCCCTTAAAAGGGCTTTTTGCGGGGCATTGCCCCAAAGTAATCAGCTCTTTTACCTGAAAATAAAAATACAATAACCCCCCCAACATTACAACCCACCACCCACATACCCCTACTCTAACCCACCCAAACCCCTCTTAAAAAAACCTATCGCTAACCCCCTGAAGATCTCCCTACCTTGAGTCGTCTTCAACCAGCTGAGCCGAATTCTTCATCCAAGGTGCGCAGAGGAGGTCCTTGATCCGGTAGAAGTCTTCATCCAAGCTGGGCAAGAAGAGGTCCTCCATCCGGTAGAAGCATTCATCCAGGCAGCATCTTCAATCTTCATCCATCCGGAGCGGAGCGGAGCCATCTTCAAAGGAGCTGACACAGAGACATCCTCTTCAACCGACAACTTCCCGACGAATGAAGGTTCCTTTAAGGGACGTCATCCAAGATGGCGTCCCTTCAATTCTGATTGGCTGATAGAATTCTATCAGCCAATCAGAATTAAGGTAGAAAAAATCTGATTGGCTGATGCAATCAGCCAATCAGATTAAAGTTCAATTTGATTGGCTGAGCCAATCGTATTGAACTCGCTTTCTATTGGCTGATAGGAATCAGATTTTTTCTACCTTAATTCTGATTGGCTGATAGAATTCTATCAGCCAATCGGAATTGAAGGGACGCCATCTTGGATGACGTCCCTTAAAGGAACCTTCATTCGTCAGGAAGTCGTCGGTTGAAGAGAATGGCTCCGTGTCGGCTCCTTTGAAGATGGCTCCGCTCCGCTCCGGATGGATGAAGATTGAAGACGCCGCCTGGATGAACACTTCTATCGGATGGAGGACTTCTTCTTGCCCTGCTTGAATGAAGACGTCTACCGGATCAAGGACCTCCTCTGCGCAACTTGGATGAAGAATTCGGCTTGGCTGGGTGAAGACGACTCAAGGTAGGGAGATCTTCAGGGGGTTAGCGATAGGTTTTTTTTAAGGGGGGTTTGGGTGGGTTAGAGTAGGGGTATGTGGGTGGTGGGTTGTAATGTTGGGGGGGTTATTGTATTTTTATTTTCAGGTTAAAAAGCTGATTACTTTTGGGCAATGCCCCGCAAAAAGCCCTTTTAAGGGCTGGTAATAGAGCCGATTACTTTGTTAGTTTAGAATAGGGTAGGGCATTTTTTTTATTTTGGGGGATTTTTTATTTTATTAGGGGGCTTAGATTAGGTGTAATTAGTTTAAACTTCTTGTAATTATTTTTATTTTTTGTAATTTAGTGTTTGTTTTTTTTGTATTATAGAATCGTTTATTTTATTGTATTTTAATTTAGCTAATTGTAGGTAATTTATTTAATTAATTTAATGATAGTGTAGTGTTAGGTGTATTTGTAACTTAGGTTAGGATTTATTTTACAGGTAATTTTGTAATTATTTTAACTAGGTAGCTATTAAATAGTTATTAACTATTTAATAGCTATTGTACCTAGTTAAAATAAATACAAAGTTGCCTGTAAAATAAATATAAATCCTAAAATAGCTACAATGTAATTATTAATTATATTGTAGCTATATTAGGGTTTATTTGATAGGTAAGTATTTATTTTTAAATAGGATTAATTTAGTTAATTTTAGGAATATTATTTCGTTTCATTTAAATTATATTTATGTTAGGTGGGTGTTAGGGTTAGAGTTAGGTTTAGGGGTTAATAACTTTATTATAGTAGCGGCGATGGTGCGGGCGGGAGATTAGGGGTTAATAATTGTAGGTAGGTGGCGGCGATGTTAGGGAGGGCAGGTTAGGGGTTAATACTATTTATTCTAGTGTTTGCGAGGCGGGAGTGCAGCGGTTTAGGGGTTAATACATTTATTATAGTGGCGGCGGTGTCCGGTCGGCAGATTAGGGGTTACATTTTTTATTAGAGTGGCAGTGATGTGGGGGGGGGCGCAGTTTAGGGGTACATAGGTAGTTTATGGGTGTTAGTGTACTTTGTAGCACAGTAGTTAAGAGCTTTATATTCCGGCGTTAGCCCATAAGGCTCTTAACTACTGACTTTTTTTGGCGGTTGGAGTCGTGACAGTAGAGGGTCTACCGCTCACTTCTTCCAAGACTCCAAATACCGGCGTTAGGCAGATCCCATTGAAAATATAGTATACGCAATTGGCTTAAGGGGATCTGCGGTAGCCTGGAGTTGCGGTGATGAAGTGAGCGTTAGACCCTTTCCTGGCTGACTCTAAATACCAGCGGGCGGCCAAAAGCAGCGTTAGGACCCCTTAACGCTGCTTTTGATGGCTAACACAGAACTCTAAATCTAGGTGCAAATTTGCACAGATAAAACAACTTAGCATTAAGGATATATGTTTAACATTACACAGACTATGAATATAAACTAAAATACAAACTGCTCTTTAAATTTATTTACTACAGCAACAAGGAATGCTTATCTTAAACGTTTACCTATCTCTTTAGCAATTTTATTTTAATACTTTACCAGAATGACCAAAATCGATAATGCAATCTTCAGAAAACTTCTTGTTTCATCTCAGAAGACAATATAAGTATATTTTGCAATTAATGAGAAAAGTTAGCTAGCCTTGCTGTAATACTTGTATTTCAAACTCAGCCAATTTCCAGTTACAAGTCAGCCAGCAGCCTCCTTTCCTCCTTTTGCATTGACTTAAATATCTTTTCAATCATTGATGAAAACCATGTGGGAGGCCCTTGCAAAAAATTGATCATCCCATTGGTCACCTGGGAAGCATCTCTCTGATTGGCCCTATGCAATGTATTGTCACTATGGAAACGCATCTTTTAACAGTTACAATTTTTTTTGACTGTTATACTGGATTCTGGCCATCGGGGGGCAGCGGACAAACACATAGATTAATTTAACCATTTCTAACATTTATCCCATACAATGATTATTTTAAACATACTCTAATGTATTGCATTAATAAATTACAACATTAATTATAGATGGGGTAGTATCATATCATTTTTCTGATTATTTTAATATGAAACATCATATGTCTTTAACATTATATTAAAAGAACTATACTGCTAATTTCCAAAATTATAGCATTTAAAATCCATTTAAAAAATAGCATTCAGTATCCTGCCATTGCATTGCATTTCAACAGGAATATAATATATTTCATATTTCTAAAAAATCCTGAATGCATGGATCTTGTCTATGGTTCATATTCATAGGACATCTTGTTATCATATGTCTAAAAAATAAATAAAAAAAGAGATACAGAGGGTATTATTCTGACATAGTTAAACATTTTATCAAGCTTAGCAAATACTCATGTAATATTAGAAAATTTTATATATATATATATATATATATATATATATATATATATATATATATATATATATATATATATGTTGTCTGAATATATATATATATATCACACATACATATATATACTCCTGGAAAAACGGATGCACTCTCAGGTCTTTTTAGTGAAGAAAAAAAATCTTTAATGTAACGTTTTCAGGGACTTCTTCCCCGTCATCAGCATAAATTTTGTGTCAAACAAACAAGCATTTAAACCAAAACATGTGATTAATCAATTTACAATACCTGTGTTGAAATCAGTGAGCTAGGCGCCTAAACAGTGCTATTCGAACGCATCTCCTGCGTTCCACTGTGTGCATACCGGAAGTACCTACACTTCCTGTGTTTCCGGCAATGAAGTCAAAACTTGAAATAATAATAAATACAAAAGTGTGTTTCAATACAAAGTTGGTGTGCAACACTTATCCTAAAAATAACTTAAGTGTACCATTCCTGGTTGTGATATTGTTGTGCTTAATTGTGATCACAATCAATACATTAAGTGTTATTTTACAACAAAATAAATATAATATTTGTCCTTTTGCCTCCGTTATTTACAACTTTCTATCTACAGGCTTTTAAACTTGCCTTAAATGTATCACCGATGCCCCTGGTGCTTCTGTAATTTGTTATTGCGCCGAGCGTCTGATTTGTTTTGCTATGTTACTATGGTAGCCAGTGGCTGCCGGATCTACTTGGCGCTCTGATCTGCGGTCTACATAATTGTGTACAATATAGGGACCGCTCTGACTCCCTCCACTATAAATGTGCTATGTATGTTCGATGATCTACCCCAAGAGGGGCCTGATACCTAACATAGAGATCCCCTTCATCTTATAGGTCACAGCCTCTGGGTGGCCAGTTACCCATAAACAAAAAAGGCTCTGCTGTCTCTATTCATTTATTTAAATAAGTAGCCCTATAGTCATATATACCTATAACCTGAACAAGGAGAAAGAACAGAGGGATGCAATGAAGCTAAACATCTCATTAACATGATGAACGGACAAGAGTGTCCAATAAGTAAAAAATTGGGAATGACACACAGAAAAGGCTAAACCAAGAGAGCCAACATGGATGGATATACAGATAACACCACCGAGACTGGGGTCAACTCCATATGTGAATTTCATATGTGCAGTTCTATGCAGGTACAGCATGCTAGCTGACCACCACGGACAGCAGGAAGTACATAGACAGCATTGAGTGCCAACAGCACAACTATTGCGGACATTGCATTTAGTCCACCAGACTATGGGGTACACCTGTAGTGTACACCATAGATATATGAAATATTGCTTTAGGTTTTGAATTTATAATTTTTTCTTTGTGTATTTAATTTAACTTTTCTCATTTTTTTGTAAGCCCCCCTCTATTTCATTCGTGTCTTTGTTTTTGATGCCTGAGTTGCTTGTAGTAATTGATGCAGGTAGTAT
Source organism: Bombina bombina (assembly GCF_027579735.1). NCBI lineage: Eukaryota > Metazoa > Chordata > Amphibia > Anura > Bombinatoridae > Bombina > Bombina bombina. The sequence goes on from NC_069500.1 coordinate 791,910, forward strand.
ATGTGTACATATTGTCGCAATCATGTCTAGACCATTTACTATATGAGGAATTAGGTCCAACTATGGAAAACCACCTTCCTGTCAGAGCGGTCCCTATATTGTACACAATTATGTAGACCGCAGATCAGAGCGCCAAGTTGATCCGGCAGCCACTGGCTACCATAGTAACATAGCAAAACAAATCAGACGCTCGGCGCGATAACAAATTACAGAAGCACCAGGGGCATCGGTGATACATTTAAGGCAAGTTTAAAAGCCTGTAGATAGAAAGTTGTAAATAACGGAGGCAAAAGGACAAATAGTATAACATATTTATTTTGTTGTAAAATAACACTTAACGTATTGATTGTGATCACAATTAAGCACAACAATATCACAACCAGGAATGGTACACTTAAGTTATTTTTAGGATAAGTGTTGCACACCAACTTTGTATTGAAACACACTTTTGTATTTATTATTATTTCAAGTTTTGACTTCATTGCCGGAAACACAGGAAGTGTAGGTACTTCCGGTATGCACACAGTGGAACGCAGGAGATGCGTTCCAATAGCACTGTTTAGGCGCCTAGCTCACTGATTTCAACACAGGTATTGTAAATTGATTAATCACATGTTTTGGTTTAAATGCTTGTTTGTTTGACACAAAATTTATGCTGATGACGGGGAAGAAGTCCCTGAAAACGTTACATTAAAGATTTTTTTTCTTCACTAAAAAGACCTGAGAGTGCATCCGTTTTTCCAGGAGTATCCATTGCATGTTTGCACCCAGGCAGATGTCCCAAGGAGGGTAACACTGTATTGTGAACGGTATTTTTTATGTACACACACACATTCAAATTCATTTGATTATCTTAACTTACATGAAGATATTATTTCTTTTGCAAGATTTATTTATTCTTATTTATGCCATACAGGAACTTTAAATGTTAATTTGTCTGTTCTCTGTACATGTGAAACTCAATAGGGGGTCATTTAACTTGTGGTTGTTAGAAATGACAATCCCTGAAATTGTTTGTGTTTTTAGCGGGTCAAATTATTACTGCCTCAATGCACAGGCAGGAACTAATTCGATTTAGTGGCCATTTCTTTTGAAGCAATTTGCCTTTCCTTTTGAAATAGCTCAAATGTTATCCTATGTCTGATCTAAGACCAGGAATATATAGCTATATAGATTGATCCTCTCTCTGATCACCAAATGTTTTAGGGCCATAAGAAAAGTTCAATAAACATCTGATAGGGACTTTGGCTTCACACCCCAGCAGGAAAGTGTTCCTTTTTAAATGATCTCTCCAAAGATAACCCTGAAAGCAATTTCTTTTTAAGTGTCTTTGTGACCCATCCTGTGTAATTACAGAAGTGGGGGAGGATTGAATATGGGTTTCAAGTCAATTTTTGACATCAGAGTTGTAACCTTACAGTATATCTGATAAAAATATGGCTTCATATAGAAACTCATCCTTTTGTATTATTTATATATATATATACAGGGAGTGCAGAATTATTAGGCAAGTTGCATTTTTGAGGATTAATTTTATTATTGAACAACAACCATGTTCTCAATGAACCCAAAAAACTCATTAATATCAAAGCTGAATTGTTTTGGAAGTAGTTTTTAGTTTGTTTTTAGTTTTAGCTATTTTAGGGGGATATCTGTGTGTGCAGGTGACTATTACTGTGCATAATTATTAGGCAACTTAACAAAAAACAAATATATACCCATTTCAATTATTTATTTTTACCAGTGAAACCAATATAACATCTCAACATTCACAAATATACATTTCTGACATTCAAAAACAAAACAAAAACAAATCAGTGACCAATATAGCCACCTTTCTTTGCAAGGACACTCAAAAGCCTGCCATCCATGGATTCTGTCAGTGTTTTGATCTGTTCACCATCAACATTGCGTGCAGCAGCAACCACAGCCTCCCAGACACTGTTCAGAGAGGTGTACTGTTTTCCCTCCTTGTAAATCTCACATTTGATGATGGACCACAGGTTCTCAATGGGGTTCAGATCAGGTGAACAAGGAGGCCATGTCATTAGATTTTCTTCTTTTATACCCTTTCTTGCCAGCCACGCTGTGGAGTACTTGGACGCGTGTGATGGAGCATTGTCCTGCATAAAAATCATGTTTTTCTTGAAGGATGCAGACTTATTCCTGTACCACTGCTTGAAGTAGGTGTCTTCCAGAAACTGGCAGTAGGACTGGGAGTTGAGCTTGACTCCATCCTCAACCCAAAAAGGCCCCACAAGCTCATCTTTGATGATACCAGCCCAAACCAGTACTCCACCTCCACCTTGCTGGCGTCTGAGTCGGACTGGAGCTCTCTGCCTTTTACCAATCCAGCTACGGGCCCATCCATCTGGCCCATCAAGACTCACTCTCATTTCATCAGTCCATAAAACCTTAGAAAAATCAGTCTTGAGATATTTCTTGGCCCAGTCTTGACGTTTCAGCTTGTGTGTCTTGTTCAGTGGTGGTCGTCTTTCAGCCTTTCTTACCTTGGCCATGTCTCTGAGTATTGCACACCTTGTGCTTTTGGGCACTCCAGTGATGTTGCAGCTCTGAAATATGGCCAAACTGGTGGCAAGTGGCATCTTGGCAGCTGCACGCTTGACTTTTCTCAGTTCATGGGCAGTTATTTTGCGCCTTGGTTTTTCCACACGCTTCTTGCGACCCTGTTGACTATTTTGAATGAAACGCTTGATTGTTCGATGATCACGCTTCAGAAGCTTTGCAATTTTAAGAGTGCTGCATCCCTCTGCAAGATATCTTACTATTTTTGACTTTTCTGAGCCTGTCAAGTCCTTCTTTTGACCCATTTTGCCAAAGGAAAGGAAGTTGCCTAATAATTATGCACACCTGATATAGGGTGTTGATGTCATTAGACCACACCCCTTCTCATTACAGAGATGCACATCACCTAATATGCTTAATTGGTAGTAGGCTTTCGAGCCTATACAGCTTGGAGTAAGACAACATGCATAAAGAGGATGATGTGGTCAAAATACTAATTTGCCTAATAATTCTGCACTCCCTGTATATATAAGTACAAAAGAGAAAATGAGCCAGTAGAAAGAATCCACTGGATCACTCCTAGGTGCTACTATCAAGAAATTATTATGCCACAATGTATATATTATATAACCAGCACCTCATATACAATAATCTAGCAAGCTAATTCCGGGCAGCCAATACCCAAATGGCAGAGGAGACCTATCACCCCTATAAAGGAAATGAGAACAAAAAGGAGCAGGGTGGCGCAGAAAACCAAAAGCTAGAGAACACAGTCAATATACAACTATGTAAAAACAGAACAGCAAATATGATAAAATATAATATATAAAATATAGATAAATGAACATACATAGAACAGATAAAAGACCATATATATCAAAGTGAGATATAAGGTGCATGTAGAATAGGCCTAAGCCCAATAAATAGTCCCAAATAAGTTAATCCAGTGCACACCAAATGTGGAGAAAAAACAATCTTCATGCGAAAGTCCCCTAGTGAATGTACACTTACTTCCAATGACCTCAATCAAATGACGTAAGAATGTAGCACTTTCATAAATAAGCCGGGCACCTCCTGTAGAATGGATGGGATACGATAACTGTGGATCTCTTAGTATATACTCTTCGGTATCTTGGAAATTATATGATAGTATAACCTTCCCAGACTCCTTGTGCTCTCTTTAATGAGTGGTAGCTTCCAGTTCCAGTATAAGTGTCATAGAAAAAGAACCAGAAAAGCAAACATAGTGTAAAACTGCTTTAATAGAACATAATAAGTTACACTCACATTTAAAAACCTCAACTAATGAGGTATGGTATTAGCACATAGAAGAAGTACAAGCTGAGGCCCAGAAATCCTGTAGTCATCCGAAATAAGGAAGACAGTTCAAAGTACAATCAAAGGCTCCAGATAAGCAGAAGCACAGTTCAATCCAAAACCATAGACAAGCAGTGCGCCTTCCTTAAATACCTTACGCGTTTCGAAGGGGTTAATGATTTAGATTCCCTTCTTCATCAGAGGACCTCAGATTCTTACCTCATTTGATTGAGGTAATTGGAAGTAAGTGTACATCCACTAGGGGACTTTCACATGAAGATTGTTTTTTAGCGCTGCAGAATCTGTTGGCACTCTACAAATAACCGATAATAATATTAATAATAATTCTCCACATTTGGTGTGCACTGGATTAACTTATTTGAGACTATTTATTGGGCTTAGGCCTATTCTACATGCAGCTTATATCTCACTTTGATATATATGGTCTTTTATCTGTTCTATGTATTTGATGTTCATTTATCTATATTTTATACATTATATTTTATCATATTTGCTGTTTAGTTTTTACATAGTTGTATATTGACTGTGTTCTCTAGCTTTTTGGTTTTCTGCGCCATCCTGCTCCTTTTTGTTCTCATATATATATATATAAAGTTCCAAATGGATCCCACACTCTCTACTATAACACAGCCTCCGGGGTGCACTTCAAAAAGTAATATGCCAAATTAAACAAGAAAGACACTCTCTGTATTTGACAACCAAACTTTACTTCAGGTGAACGTTTTCGGGGTTGCCCTCGTCCTCAGACCTTACAAAACAAACAGTGAAAGAACAATTTATGTGTTTTACCTGGTAGTGATCCTGCTAGTGCGTGTGGCGTCCCTTCAGCGCAACTGGGCATGTGCAAGAGACTATACAGAGGCCCTAGAGGTTCAAAAGAGTCATCAAGGCAAAAGATTAATTAAAAAGTTAAAAACAAAACACAACCGCAAATCAGTAAGAGACATTATATACAATATATACAAAGTGTATGGGGAACAGAATTGAGTAATGCGTATGTATTGCATATGTGTGCTGCGCTGTTATGACAAAGGGTGATGCGGTGGATATATATTGTCAAACACATAAACGTCCTAATTATCACCTTTATATAATTATTTATGTGTATATATTCCTCATAAAGCAGGCTTAATGTTACATGCAATAATGTTCATCCTGTTCACTTAATATATCGCTAGCATAAGGTTGCCTAGCAACCGCAAACATAGCATAACCACCAATCGTATGTAACCCATACTCATAAACCAATCACAAGGTGTTGTCTAGTATTATGATCATAACGCATCCTGCCAATACACATTCATATGCTACATATCGTAACCGGACAACAGTTATCACATTGCAAATGATTCTATTGGTACCAATCAGACATGTTAGTTTCCCAGAACGTATATTCATTTATCATAGAGCGGGCTTCACATTAGCAAGAACTGATGCAACATACCCCAATTGCTTAGTAATCTATAATATGACCTATCTCTTATAACGGGGCATGTAGGCAATATGACATATTGGCCCCTAGTTATCAAGCCGTCAACCTCAAATACGCTGGAATTCCGCAGCGTATTTGTGGCGAGGCTGATTCGCCTTAGTTATCAAGCCCTAGACACCGTCAAAAGTAGATTATAGTGACGTAAGCTTCGATCCGCCGGACTCAGTCCGACACAGATCGATTCTTATGTCACTACAGATGTTCCGCACACAAGTTCGGCACAATCTGACTACTTTTGCTAGTTATCAAAAAACTAGCAGGTACGCTCGGCACTTTTCCGGCCCAGCGTACCTGGTTTTCAAACCGCCGCCCTGGTGGCGGCGGATCCCATAGGAATCAATGGAAGTCTGACCATAGCGAAAGTTCATGTTCGCTGCTGCCAGACATCCCATTGATTCCTATGGGAGATGTCTGCACCTAACAGCCTAACATGTACCCCGAGTCTAAACACCTCTAATCTGCCCCCCCCTACACCGCCGCAACTAAATAAATGTATTACCCCCTAAACCGCCGCTCCCGGACCCCGCCGCAACTATAATAAATGTATTAACCCCTAAACCGCCGCTCCCGGCCCCCGCCGCCACCTACATTATACCTAGTAACCCCTATCCTGCCCCCCATATACCGTCGCCACCTATAATAAAGTTATTAACCCCTATCCTGCAGATCCTGGACACCGCCGCAACTAAATAAATTGTTTAACCCCTAAACCGCCGCTCCCGGACCCCGACGCCACCTATATTAAACTTATTAACCCCTAATCTGCCCCCCCTACACCGCTACCACCTATAATAAATTTATTAACCCCTATCCTGCCCCCCCTACACCGCCGCCACTGTAATAAAATAATTAACCCCTCAACCTAAGTCTAACACTAACCATAACACCCCCCTAACTTAAATATTAATTAAATAAATCTAAATAATATTTCTCTTATTAACTAAATTAATCCTATTTAAAACTAAATACTTACCTTTAAAATAAACCCTAATATAGCTACAATATAAATAATAATTATATTGTAGCTATCTTAAGATTTATTTTAATTTTACAGGCAACTTTCAATTTATTTTAACTAGGTACAATAGCTATTAAATAGTTATTAACTATTTAATAGCTACCTAGTTAAAATAAAGAGAAATTAGCTGTAAAATAAATCCTAACCTAAGTTACAATTAAACCTAACACTACACTATCATTAAATTAGTTAAATAAATTAGCTACAAATAACTACAATTAAATTCAATTAAATAAACTAACTAAAGTACAAAAAATAAAAAAATCTAAGTTACAAAAAATAAATAAGTTACAAACATTTCAAAAATATTACAACAATTTTAAGCTACTTACACCTAATCTAAGCCCCCTAATAAAATAACAAAGCCCCCAAAATAAAAAAATTCCCTACCCTATTCTACATTAAAAGTTACCAGCTCTATTACCTTACCAGCCCTTAAAAGGGCCTTTTGCGGGGCATGCCCCAAAGAATTCAGCCCTTTTGCCTGTAAAAAAAAATACAACCCCCCTAACATTAAAACCCACCACCCACATACCCCTAATCTAACCCAAACCCCCCTTAAATAAACCTAACACTACCCCCCTGAAGATCATCCTACTGTTACAAACTGCTATTTGTGACTGGCCCTTTAAATGGAAGGTTGCCCTGCTTCCCTGGATTTTGGAGAAGCCTATTTGCCAGCCTCCTTCCTCATGACTATGGCCCCTGGAAGATTGTGCCCCTGAGAGTATATTGACTTTTGTTGGGTGTGTGTGGCCCTTTGGGAACCGTCTGGGGACATATTGTGACTTTGGTGAACAATGCCCCCTTTAAGACTATGTCCCCAGACCTGTGAAATGACTTGTCCCTGGCTTTCTCCCACTTGGTTCAGTTTCATTGTGTGCCATTAAGAGTTAAATTTTGTTCAGCTTCAAGAAACCTATTCTAAATACAAGTCTGCTGGGATTAGCTCTAATTAGGTTTAGTGATCAACTTTCCCATTGTCTAATCAGACTAGTATTGATAAGGTGGACTGCATTGTTTTATTGTGTGTAAAATGTTATCTGCTGAAGTAAATGTTGTGGCCTGTCAAAGGGAGTGTCTCTCTATCTAATATCAAATGTGTGATGGGGGATTTTATGCCTCCCCCTGAGAGTGTCCTGTTTGCATGTAACCTCAATAAAAAGGAGGCTGTGTGCTCCAGCACATCAGACCTATTTTTGACCCTCTAACTTGCAGCTTTGACTCATGTTTGTAGGGGACAGCTTATAATCACTACAGGGATTGCTATGCTCTTCATACTCCCTTAGCTACAGGGATTGCTACAGAAGGAAGAGGTTCACCTACTGGAGCCTGGTCATAGGTCCAGGGCGCAGAGCAGACTGCGAGATACCAGCCCAGCAGCGGTGGTTCATAGAGTCTGCATTACTTATGGTGGCTACGCAGCAGTTATAGAGTGTCCACGGTGCTGCTGATCCTTTGGTGAGCGCTAGGAGCATCCTTTTCTACGGTCCAACTTCCAGCCAGCCTGGAGGCAACCGTAACATTTGGCGGCAGCGGTGGGATTGGCGTCCTAGCGCAAGGAGCAGCACCACAACAGCACTGGTATCGTAGGAGAGTAATTGAGGGCAACGCTAGCCACTGCGCAGCGTCCCTACCTACAGCAGCATGGAGCTGACAAGATACTGGTCAGAACCATGTGAAGAGCACCTCAACCAGATCCGTCGCTATGAGGGCGCGGATTTCGTTCCAGAGGTAAAGAGGCGGCTAGTCCGATATGGTCCAGACCCTGCGCAGGAGGTAGTCAGTCGCATCATCCGGGAATTGGATACGGAGAACAAAGCGGCACGAGCCTTTGAGCGCCAACTGTGGAGTTTGAGGGTATGGACACCTGGTCTCTCTCCCCAGCCGCAGCATGTTCCACAGGGAGAGGAGAGCAGCGACCTCCCTCCCCAGCGGCAGTATACTGTGCAGAGGGAAGAGACAACCAGTCTCCTTCCCCAACCCCAACCAGAGATACCAGAGGCAGCAGGCCTCATAGACTGGTCCTGGGAGGACCCCCAGCAGGCAGGTGGAGATGGGACCGCAGTCTCTCTACCGGCCCTACAGGGATGCTGGGCAGGCGGCCCAGATCCCCAGCGACAGACCCAGCTACAGGGAGGGGAGAGCATCGACCTCCCTCCCCAGCCGGAGTGTGCCTTCCAGGGAGAGGAGACAACCGGTCTCTCTCCCCAGCCGCAGCATGTTCCACAGGAAGAGGAGAGCATCGATCTCCCTTCCCAACGGCCGCCGGAGTATCAGGAGGAGGAGGTAAGCCAATCTCCCCCTCCCCAGCTAACTCCTAACTTGGGCCCAGGGTTAACAGTGGAGATGTTAACCCCCACTGACCCCCACGTTCCCTTTGCCACCGGGCAGGACTATGCCCCAATTCCCCCAGCAGAAGAGCTGGCATCAGGACAGAGCGCTGCTGGCCTCTGCCCTACAGACCTTGTCCTTGTTACAGAACTGGCCTGCAAACCCCTCACCCCAGCAGAAGCGCTGGCACCAGGGCAGAGTGCCGCTGGCCTCTGCCCCCCAAGTACCATCAGCTATTTGCCCAGCTGCGCCAGGAAGGCAGAGGATGCTACACTTTCATCCTATAACCTGGAACCTACAGGCCAGTGCTACTTGTTGTGGGGGGGCTGCTTTGCTGCTAGTGTTTATTTGTGGGTGGGTTGCGAGACTAACTTAGGCACTGACCGACAGAAGGTCAGGTGCCTTGTTAGTCTCCCTCCAAAAGGGGAGATATGTTACAAACTGCTATTTGTGACTGGCCCTTTAAATGGAAGGTTGCCCTGCTTCCCTGGATTTTGGAGAAGCCTATTTGCCAGCCTCCTTCCTCATGACTATGGCCCCTGGAAGATTGTGCCCCTGAGAGTATATTGACTTTTGTTGGGTGTGTGTGGCCCTTTGGGAACCGTCTGGGGACATATTGTGACTTTGGTGAACAATGCCCCCTTTAAGACTATGTCCCCAGACCTGTGAAATGACTTGTCCCTGGCTTTCTCCCACTTGGTTCAGTTTCATTGTGTGCCATTAAGAGTTAAATTTTGTTCAGCTTCAAGAAACCTATTCTAAATACAAGTCTGCTGGGATTAGCTCTAATTAGGTTTAGTGATCAACTTTCCCATTGTCTAATCAGACTAGTATTGATAAGGTGGACTGCATTGTTTTATTGTGTGTAAAATGTTATCTGCTGAAGTAAATGTTGTGGCCTGTCAAAGGGAGTGTCTCTCTATCTAATATCAAATGTGTGATGGGGGATTTTATGCCTCCCCCTGAGAGTGTCCTGTTTGCATGTAACCTCAATAAAAAGGAGGCTGTGTGCTCCAGCACATCAGACCTATTTTTCACCCTCTAACTTGCAGCTTTGACTCATGTTTGTAGGGGACAGCTTATAATCACTACAGGGATTGCTATGCTCTTCATACTCCCTTAGCTACAGGGATTGCTACAGAAGGAAGAGGTTCACCTACTGGAGCCTGGTCATAGGTCCAGGGCGCAGAGCAGACTGCGAGATACCAGCCCAGCAGCGGTGGTTCATAGAGTCTGCATTACTTATGGTGGCTACGCAGCAGTTATAGAGTGTCCACGGTGCTGCTGATCCTTTGGTGAGCGCTAGGAGCATCCTTTTCTACGGTCCAACTTCCAGCCAGCCTGGAGGCAACCGTAACACCTACCTTGAGCCGTCTTCAGCTAGCCGACCACCGATGGAACCGAAGAGGAGATCCGGAGCAGCAGAAGTCATCATCCAAGAGGCGCTGAAGAAGTCTTCCATCCGATTGAAGTCAACATCCAGGCGGCGCTGAAGAGGTCTTCCATCCGATTGAAGTCTTCATCCAAGCGGCGTCATCAATCGTCATCCATCCGGAGCGGAGCCATCTTCAGATGAGCCGACGCGGAGCCATCCTCTTCTTCCCGACGACTAACGATGAATGAAGGTTCCTTTAAGGGATGTCATCCAAGATGGCGTCCCTTCAATTCCGATTGGCTGATAGGATTCTATCAGCCAATCGGAATTAAGGTAGGAAAAATCTGATTGGCTGATTGAATCAGCCAATCAGATTGAAGTTCAATCCGATTGGCTGATCCAATCAGCCAATCAGCTTGAGCTCGCATTCCATTGGCTGATCGGAACAGCCAATTTGGTGGGGCTTTGTTATTTTATTAGGGGGCTTAGATTAGGTGTAAGTAGCTTAAAATTGTTGTAAAATTTTTGAAATGTTTGTAACTTATTTTTTTTATTTTTTGTAACTTAGCTTTTTTATTTTTTGTACTTTAGTTAGTTTATTTAATTGAATTTAATTGTAGTTATTTGTAGGTAATTTATTTAATTTATTTAATGATAGTGTAGTGTTAGGTTTAATTGTAACTTAGGTTAGGATTTATTTTACAGGTAATTTTGTATTTCTTTTAGCTAGGTAGTTATTAAATAGTTAATAACTATTTAATAACTATTCTAACTAGCTAAAATAAATATAAAGTTACCTGTAAAATAAATATAAATCCTACAATAGCTACAATGTAATTATTAATTACATTGTAGCTATCTTAGGGTTTATTTTACAGGTAAGTATTTAGTTTTATATAGGATTACTTTATTAAAGTATAGTGTAGTGTTAGGTGTAATTGTAACTTAGGTTAGTTTTTATTTTACAGGTTAAATTCTCTGTATTTTAACTAGGTAGCTATTAAATAGTTAATAACTATTATTGTACCTAGTTAAAATAAATTGAAAGTTGCCTGTAAAATAAAAATAAATCCTAAGATAGCTACAATATAATTATTATTTATATTGTAGCTATATTAGGGTTTATTTTAAAGGTAAGTATTTAGTTTTAAATAGGATTAATTTAGTTAATAAGAGAAATATTATTTAGATTTATTTAATTAATATTTAAGTTAGGGGGTGTTAGGGTTAGTGTTAGACTTAGGTTTAGGGGGTTAATAATTTTATTACAGTGGCGGCGGTGTAGGGGGGCAGGATAAGGGTTAATAAATTTATTATAGGTGGCGACGGTGTAGGGGGGGCAGATTAGGGGTTAATAAGTTTAAGATAGGTTGCGACGGGGTCCGGGAGCGGTGGTTTAGGGGTTAAACTATTTATTTAGTGGCGGCGAGGTCCGGGATCCGCAAGATAGGGGTTAATAAATTTATTATAGGTGGCGGCGGTATAGGGGGGGGCAGGATAGGGGTTACTAGGTATAATGTAGGTGGCGGCGGGGTCCGGGAGCGGCGGTTTAGGGGTTAATACATTTATAAGAGTTGCGGCGGGGTCTAGGAGCGGCGGTTTAGGGGTTAATAACTTTATTTCGTTGCGGGGGGCTCTGGGGGCGCCGGTATAGGGGGTAGAACAGTGTAGTTAGTGGGGGAGCTTAGTGACAGCTTGTCAATAAAGCTGTCAAAAAGCCGAAGAGCAGGGAGATCGGATGCGTGATAACTCTCACAGTCCGCTGCTCATCGCCCCGTACTTGGTGCGCGGCTTTTTGACAGATTTTTTGATAACTTAGGCGAAATTTTTCAGGTCCGCGGCGGCAATGGTAGGCGAGCTTAGGCGGGCGTATTGGACCGGCGAAGGCAGGTAAAGTAGACACGTTGATAACTAGAGGCCATTAGCCTTAAACCTAGCAGATCAGATACATCAAATGCTGATAAACCAACCAAAAGTATATATATATATATGTAATTTACCTGTACCCTGACAGTATAGAACCCTTATCTATGTCTGTTTATCTTCGTGTATGTGTGTGTGTGTGTGTGTGTAACATTTCATGTCTGAGTGTAGCATCCTTATCTATGTCTGTTTATCTTCACATGTGTGTGTGTGTGTGTAACATTTCATGTCTGAGTGTAGCATCCTTATCTATGTCTGTTTATCTTCACATGTGTGTGTGTGTGTGTGTGTGTAACATTTCATGTCTGAGTGTAGCACCCTTATCTATGTCTGTTTATCTTCATGTGTGTGTGTCTGTGTGTGTGTGTAACATTTCATGTGTGAGTGTAGTACCCTTATCTATGTCTGATTAACTTCACATGTGTGTGTGTGTGTGTGTAACATTTCATGTCTGAGTGTAGCACCCTTATCTATGTCTGATTAACTTCACATGTGTGTGTGTGTGTGTGTAACATTTCATGTCTGAGTGTAGCACCCTTATCTATGTCTGTTTATCTTCGTGTGTGTGTGTGTGTGTAACATTTCATGTCTGAGTGTAGCATCCTTATCTATGTCTGTTTATCTTCATGTGTGTGTGTGTGTGTAACATTTCATGTCTGAGTGTAGCACCCTTACCTATGTCTGTTTATCTTCATGTGTGTGTGTGTGTAACATTTCATGTCTGTGTGTAGCACCCTTATCTATGTCTGTTTATCTTCATGTGTGTGTGTGTGTGTAACATTTCATGTCTGAGTGTAGCATCCTTATCTATGTCTGTTTATCTTCACATGTGTGTGTGTGTCTGTGTAACATTTCATGTCTGAGTGTAGCAACCTTATCTATGTCTGTTTATCTTCGTGTGTGTATGTGTGTGTGTAACATTTCATGTCTGAGTGTAGCACCCTTATCTATGTCTGTTTATCTTCACGTGTGTGTGTGTGTGTAACATTTCATGTGTGAGTGTAGCACCCTTATCTATGTCTGTTTATCTTCACGTGTGTGTGTGTGTGTGTAACATTTCATGTCTGAGTGTAGCATCCTTATCTATGTCTGTTTATCTTCACATGTGTGTGTGTGTCTGTGTAACATTTCATGTCTGAGTGTAGCACCCTTATCTATGTCTGTTTATCTTCACATGTGTGTGTGTGTGTAACATTTTTATGTCTGAGTGTAGCACCCTTATCTATGTCTGTTTATCTTCACGTGTGTGTGTGTGTGTAACATTTCATGTGTGAGTGTAGCACCCTTATCTATGTCTGTTTATCTTCACATGTGTGTGTGTGTGTGTGTAACATTTTTATGTCTGAGTGTAGCACCCTTATCTATGTCTGTTTATCTTCACATGTGTGTGTGTGTGTGTGTGTGTAACATTTCATGTCTGAGTGTAGCACCCTTATCTATGTCTGTTTATCTTCACGTGTGTGTGTGTTTGTGTAACATTTCATGTCTGAGTGTAGCACCCTTATCTATGTCTGTTTATCTTCACATGTGTGTGTGTGTGTAACATTTCATGTCTGAGTGTAGCACCCTTATCTATGTCTGTTTATCTTCATGTGTGTGTGTGTGTGTAACATTTCATGTCTGAGTGTAGCACCCTTATCTATGTCTGTTTATCTTCACGTGTGTGTGTGTGTGTGTGTAACATTTCATGTCTGAGTGTAGCACCCTTATATATGTCTGTTTATCTTCACGTGTGTGTGTGTGTGTAACATGTCTGTGTCTGTGTGTAGCACCCTTATCTATGTCTGTTTATCTTCATGTGTGTGTGTGTGTGTAACATTTCATGTCTGAGTGTAGCATCCTTATCTATGTCTGTTTATCTTCACGTGTGTGTGTGTTTGTGTAACATTTCATGTCTGAGTGTAGCACCCTTATCTATGTCTGTTTATCTTCACATGTGTGTGTGTGTGTAACATTTCATGTCTGAGTGTAGCACCCTTATCTATGTCTGTTTATCTTCATGTGTGTGTGTGTGTGTAACATTTCATGTCTGAGTGTAGCACCCTTATCTATGTCTGTTTATCTTCACATGTGTGTGTGTGTGTGTGTAACATTTCATGTCTGAGTGTAGCACCCTTATATATGTCTGTTTATCTTCACATGTGTGTGTGTGTGAGTGTGTAACATTTCATGTCTGAGTGTAGCACCCTTATCTATGTCTGTTTATCTTCACGTGTGTGTAACATTTCATGTCTGAGTGTAGCAACCTTATCTATGTCTGTTTATCTTCACGTGTGTGTGTGTGTGTGTGTGTGTGTGTGTAACATGTCTGTGTCTGTGTGTAGCACACTTATCTATGTCTGTTTATCTTCATGTGTGTGTGTGTGTGTGTGTGTAACATTTCATGCCTGAGTGTAGCACCCTTATCTATGTCTGTTTATCTTTATGTGTGTGTGTGTGTGTGTGTAACATTTCATGTGTGAGTGTAGCACCCTTATCTATGTCTGTTTATCTTTATGTGTGTGTGTGTGTGTGTGTAACATTTCATGTCTGAGTGTAGCACCCTTATCTATGTCTGTTTATCTTCATGTGTGTGTGTGTGTGTGTGTAACATTTCATGTGTGAGTGTAGCACCCTTATCTATGTCTGTTTATCTTCACATGTGTGTGTGTGTGTGTAACATTTCATGTCTGAGTGTAGCACCCTTATCTATGTCTGTTTATCTTCATGTGTGTCTGTGTGTGTAACATTTCATGTCTGTGTGTAGCACCCTTATCTATGTCTGTTATTCTTAACGTGTGTGTGTGTGTGTAACATTTCATGTCTGAGTGTAGCAACCTTATCTATGTCTGTTTATCTTTATGTGTGTGTGTGTGTGTGTGTGTAACATTTCATGTCGGAGTGTAGCACCCTTATCTATGTCTGTTTATCTTCACGTGTGTGTGTGTGTAACATTTCATGCCTGAGTGTAGCACCCTTATCTATGTCTGTTTATCTTTATGTGTGTGTGTGTGTATGTGTGTGTGTAACATGTCTGTGTCTGTGTGTAGCACCCTTATCTATGTCTGTTTATCTTTATGTGTGTGTGTGTGTATGTGTGTGTGTAACATGTCTGTGTCTGTGTGTAGCACCCTTATCTATGTCTGTTTATCTTCACGTGTGTGTGTGTGTGTGTAACATTTCATGTCTGAGTGTAGCACCCTTATCTATGTCTTTTTTTATCTTCACGTGTGTGTAACATTTCATGTCTGAGTGTAGCACCCTTATCTATGTCTGTTTATCTTCACGTGTGTGTGTGTGTGTAACATTTCATGTCTGAGTGTAGCACCCTTATCTATGTCTGTTTATCTTCACGTGTGTGTGTGTGTGTGTAACATTTCATGTCTGAGTGTAGCACCCTTATCTATGTCTGTTTATCTTCACATGTGTGTGTGTGTGTGTGTAACATTTCATGTCTGAGTGTAGCACCCTTATCTATGTCTGTTTATCTTCACATGTGTGTGTGTGTGTGTGTAACATTTCATGTCTGTGTGTAGCACACTTATCTATGTCTGTTTATCTTCACGTGTGTGTGTGTGTGTAACATTTCATGTCTGAGTGTAGCACCCTTATCTATGTCTGTTTATCTTCACATGTGTGTGTGTGTGTGTGTAACATTTCATGTCTGTGTGTAGCACACTTATCTATGTCTGTTTATCTTCACGTGTGTGTGTGTGTGTGTAACATTTCATGTCTGAGTGTAGCACCCTTATCTATGTCTGTTTATCTTCACATGTGTGTGTGTGTGTGTGTAACATTTCATGTCTGTGTGTAGCACACTTATCTATGTCTGTTTATCTTCACGTGTGTGTGTGTGTGTGTAACATTTCATGTCTGAGTGTAGCACCCTTATCTATGTCTGTTTATCTTCACATGTGTGTGTGTGTAACATTTCATGTCTGAGTGTAGCACCCTTATCTATGTCTGTTTATCTTCACGTGTGTGTGTGTGTGTAACATTTCATGTCTGAGTGTAGCACCCTTATCTATGTCTGTTTATCTTCACGTGTGTGTGTGTGTGTAACATTTCATGTCTGAGTGTAGCACCCTTATCTATGTCTTTTTATCTTCACGTGTGTGTATGTGTGTAACATTTCATGTCTGAGTGTAGCACCCTTATCTATGTCTGTTTATCTTCATGTGTGTGTGTGTGTGTGTAACATTTCATGTCTGAGTGTAGCACCCTTATCTATGTCTGTTTATCTTCGTGTGTGTGTGTGTGTGTGTAACATTTTTATGTCAGACAGTGGAGGGCAGCATAGCCCAGAACGACCATAATAATTAAGGCCCTTAGGAGTGTGCTGCTGTGAAGGTTGCAACAATGTTGCATTAGTGAGGGTAGGGTTTAGCTTACCTTTAAGTAGTCAGCTCCCAAGGCCCAAACCCTCTTTTCCAGCTCGTCTTCACAGCGTCCCTCCCTCCCTCCCTGCACTTGTTCACACGGCAATCTTTAGGCTGCTACATCACCAGGGTGTTTCAGCTAGGTGTCCGAGGCTGGATGAGAGCTACGCGGCTTGTTTCCTTAAGTCCAAGGACGGTAGTTTATGACTCCCCAGGTAGTGGCATGGAGACGCGTCTAGTCACACCTGGTCCTACTGGTTCGGAGATCGTTACTTTACACCCTGGTTAGGCGGTTGGTCCGCGCCCCGGTTTGCCATCAGAGGTAGAGTGACGGCTGCCCAGGGGAGGGTGATCTCTGCAGGCGCGCGCCTGGGGTCCCTCCCATTCTAAGATGCCGAGAACTCCCTAAGCTTCTGCGGCAGCTGAGCTCCGCTTGTGTGGGCATTCACGGGCGCGGTCCATTCTCCTAGCAGGGGGTCCCTACTCCTAGCTAGATTGCCGCCACATGTTTTAGCTGGCCCCGTTGAGTCCAGCCGGTTCTCACGTTCTACAATAAATGCGACCTTCGGGTCTTTTCCCATATATCTGTGTCTGCGTGGTTATTTAAGTATTACAGTTTTATACAAAGTTATTTAAGAGTGATAGTTGTACATAGTTAAGTTGTTGAGTCAGTTCTATGGCTCCATTTATTATTTGTACATAGTTATGTGTTGAGCCAGTTTTATGGCTCCAGTTATTAAGGTTTTCCAGCAAGCCAGGAGGATAGGGCATTTAATTAATTATGAGTGTAGCACCCTTATCTATGTCTATTTATCTTCACATGTGTGTGTGTGTGTGTAACATTTCATGTCTGTGTGTAGCACCCTTATATATGTCTGTTTATCTTCATGTGTGTGTGTGTGTGTAACATTTCATGTCTGTGTTTGTGAGTGTGTAACATTGCATGTCTGTGTGTGTGTAACATTTCATGTCTGAGTGTAGCACCCTTATCTATGTCTGTTTATCTTCATGTGTGTGTGAGTGTGTGTAACATTTCATGTCTGAGTGTAGAACCCTTATCTATTTCTGTTTATCTTCATGTATGTGTGAGTGTGTGTAACATTTCATGTCTGAGTGTAGCACCCTTATCTATGTCTGTTTATCTTCACATGTGTGTATGTGTGTGTGTGTCTAACACTTCATGTCTGAGTGTAGCACCCTTATCTATGTCTGTTTATCTTCACATGTGTGTATGTGTGTGTGTGTCTAACACTTCATGTCTGAGTGTAGCACCCTTATCTATGTCTGTTAATCTTCACGTGTGTGTGTGAGTGTGTGTGTGTGTAACATTTCATGTCTGAGTGTAGGAACCTTATCTATGTCTGTTTATCTTTACGTGTGTGTGTGTGTGTAACATTTCATGTCTGAGTGTAGCACCCTTATCTATGTCTGTTTATCTTCACGTGTGTGTGTGTGTGTAACATTTCATGCCTGAGTGTAGCACCCTTATCTATGTCTGTTATTCTTCATGTGTGTGTGTGTGTGTGTGTGTGTGTGTGTGTAACATTTCATGTCTGAGTGTATCACCCTTATCTATGTCTGTTAATCTTCACATGTGTGTGTGAGTGTGTGTGTGTGTGTAACATTTCATGTCTGAGTGTAGCAACCTTATCTATGTCTGTTTATCTTCGTGTGTGTGTGTGTGTGTAACATTTCATGTCTGAGTGTAGCACCCTTATCTATGTCTGTTAATCTTCACGTGTGTGTGTGTGTGTGTGTAACATTTCATGTCTGAGTGTAGCACCCTTATCTATGTCTGTTATTCTTCACGTGTGTGTGTGTGTGTGTGTGTGTAACATTTCATGTCTGAGTGTATCACCCTTATCTATGTCTGTTAATCTTCACATGTGTGTGTGAGTGTGTGTGTGTGTAACATTTCATGTCTGAGTGTAGCAACCTTATCTATGTCTGTTTATCTTTGTGTGTGTGTGTGTGTAACATTTCATGTCTGAGTGTAGCACCCTTATCTATGTCTGTTTATCTTCACATGTGTGTGTGTGTGTAACATTTCATTTCATGTAACATGTCTATGTCTGTTTATCTTCACATGTGTTTGTGTGTGTGTGTGTAACATTTCATGTCTAAATGTAGCACCCTTATCTATGTCTGTTATTCTTCACGTGTGTGTGTGTGTGTGTAACATTTCATGTCTGAGTGTATCACCCTTATCTATGTCTGTTAATCTTCACGTGTGTGTGTGAGTGTGTGTGTAACATTTCATGTCTGAGTGTAGCAACCTTATCTATGTCTGTTTATCTTCGTGTGTGTGTGTGTGTAACATTTCATGTCTGAGTGTAGCACCCTTATATATGTCTGTTTATCTTCATGTGTGTGTGTGTAACATTTCATGTCTGAGTGTAGCACCCTTATATATGTCTGTTTATCTTCATGTGTGTGTGTGTGTGTAACATTTCATGTCTGAGTGTAGCACCCTTATCTATGTCTGTTTATCTTCACATGTGTGTGTGTGTGTGTAACATTTCATGTCTGAGTGTAGGAACCTTATCTATGTCTGTTTATCTTCACGTGTGTGTGTGTGTGTGTGTGTAACATTTCATGTCTGTGTGTAGCACCCTTATCTATGTCTGTTTATCTTCACATGTGTGTGTGTGTGTAACATTTCATGTCTGAGTGTAGCACCCTTATCTATGTCTGTTTATCTTCACATGTGTGTGTGTGTGTGTGTGTGTGTGTAACATTTCATGTCTGAGTGTAGCACCCTTATCTATGTCTGTTTATCTTCACATGTGTGTGTGTGTGTGTGTGTGTGTGTAACATTTCATGTCTGAGTGTAGCACCCTTATCTATGTCTGTTATTCTTCACGTGTGTGTGTGTGTGTGTGTGTAGCATTTCATGTCTGAGTGTATCACCCTTATCTATGTCTGTTAATCTTCACATATGTGTGTGAGTGTGTGTGTGTGTGTGTAACATTTCATGTCTGAGTGTAGCAACCTTATCTATGTCTGTTTATCTTTGTGTGTGTGTGTGTGTGTGTGTGTAACATTTCATGTCTGAGTGTAGGAACCTTATCTATGTCTGTTTATCTTCACGTGTGTGTGTGTAACATTTCATGTCTGTGTGTAGCACCCTTATCTATGTCTGTTTATCTTCACGTGTGTGTGTGTAACATTTCATGTCTGTGTGTAGCACCCTTATCTATGTCTGTTTATCTTCACGTGTGTGTGTGTAACATTTCATGTCTGAGTGTAGCACCCTTATCTATGTCTGTTTATCTTCACGTGTGTGTGTGTGTGTGTGTGTGTGTGTAACATTTCATGTCTGAGTGTAGCACCCTTATCTATGTCTGTTTATCTTCACATGTGTGTGTGTGTGTGTAACATTTCATGTCTGAGTGTAGCACCCTTATCTATGTCTGTTATTCTTAACGTGTGTGTGTGTGTGTAACATTTCATGTCTGAGTGTAGCACCCTTATCTATGTCTGTTTATCTTCACGTGTGTGTGTGTGTGTAACATTTCATGTCGGAGTGTAGCACCCTTATCTATGTCTGTTTATCTTCACGTGTGTGTGTGTGTAACATTTCATGCCTGAGTGTAGCACCCTTATCTATGTCTGTTTATCTTTATGTGTGTGTGTGTGTATGTGTGTGTGTAACATGTCTGTGTCTGTGTGTAGCACCCTTATCTATGTCTGTTTATCTTTATGTGTGTGTGTGTGTATGTGTGTGTGTAACATGTCTGTGTCTGTGTGTAGCACCCTTATCTATGTCTGTTTATCTTCACGTGTGTGTGTGTGTGTGTAACATTTCATGTCTGAGTGTAGCACCCTTATCTATGTCTGTTTATCTTCATGTGTGTGTGTGTGTGTGTGTGTGTAACATTTCATGTCTGAGTGTAGCACCCTTATCTATGTCTTTTTATCTTCACGTGTGTGTAACATTTCATGTCTGAGTGTAGCACCCTTATCTATGTCTGTTTATCTTCACGTGTGTGTGTGTGTGTAACATTTCATGTCTGAGTGTAGCACCCTTATCTATGTCTGTTTATCTTCACGTGTGTGTGTGTGTGTGTAACATTTCATGTCTGAGTGTAGCACCCTTATCTATGTCTGTTTATCTTCACGTGTGTGTGTGTGTGTGTGTAACATTTCATGTCTGAGTGTAGCACCCTTATCTATGTCTTTTTATCTTCACGTGTGTGTAACATTTCATGTCTGAGTGTAGCACCCTTATCTATGTCTGTTTATCTTCACGTGTGTGTGTGTGTGTGTAACATTTCATGTCTGAGTGTAGCACCCTTATCTATGTCTGTTTATCTTCACGTGTGTGTGTGTGTAACATTTCATGTCTGAGTGTAGCACCCTTATCTATGTCTGTTTATCTTCACATGTGTGTGTGTGTGTGTGTAACATTTCATGTCTGAGTGTAGCAACCTTATCTATGTCTGTTTATCTTCACATGTGTGTGTGTGTGTGTAACATTTCATGTCTGTGTGTAGCACACTTATCTATGTCTGTTTATCTTCACGTGTGTGTGTGTGTGTGTAACATTTCATGTCTGAGTGTAGCACCCTTATCTATGTCTGTTTATCTTCACATGTGTGTGTGTGTGTGTGTGTGTAACATTTCATGTCTGTGTGTAGCACACTTATCTATGTCTGTTTATCTTCACGTGTGTGTGTGTGTGTGTGTAACATTTCATGTCTGAGTGTAGCACCCTTATCTATGTCTGTTTATCTTCACATGTGTGTGTGTGTAACATTTCATGTCTGAGTGTAGCACCCTTATCTATGTCTGTTTATCTTCACGTGTGTGTGTGTGTGTAACATTTCATGTCTGAGTGTAGCACCCTTATCTATGTCTGTTTATCTTCACGTGTGTGTGTAACATTTCATGTCTGAGTGTAGCACCCTTATCTATGTCTTTTTATCTTCACGTGTGTGTATGTGTGTAACATTTCATGTCTGAGTGTAGCACCCTTATCTATGTCTGTTTATCTTCATGTGTGTGTGTGTGTGTGTAACATTTCATGTCTGAGTGTAGCACCCTTATCTATGTCTGTTTATCTTCGTGTGTGTGTGTGTAACATTTCATGTCTGTGTGTAGCACCCTTATCTATGTCTGTTTATCTTCATGTGTGTGTGTAACATTTTTATGTCTGAGTGTAGCACCCTTATCTATGTCTATTTATCTTCACATGTGTGTGTGTGTGTGTAACATTTCATGTCTGTGTGTAGCACCCTTATATATGTCTGTTTATCTTCATGTGTGTGTGTGTGTGTAACATTTCATGTCTGTGTTTGTGAGTGTGTAACATTGCATGTCTGTGTGTGTGTAACATTTCATGTCTGAGTGTAGCACCCTTATCTATGTCTGTTTATCTTCACGTGTGTGTGTGTGTGTGTAACATTTCATGTCTGAGTGTAGCATCCTTATCTATGTCTGTTTATCTTCATGTGTGTGTGAGTGTGTGTAACATTTCATGTCTGAGTGTAGAACCCTTATCTATTTCTGTTTATCTTCATGTATGTGTGAGTGTGTGTAACATTTCATGTCTGAGTGTAGCACCCTTATCTATGTCTGTTTATCTTCACATGTGTGTATGTGTGTGTGTGTCTAACACTTCATGTCTGAGTGTAGCACCCTTATCTATGTCTGTTTATCTTCACATGTGTGTATGTGTGTGTGTGTCTAACACTTCATGTCTGAGTGTAGCACCCTTATCTATGTCTGTTAATCTTCACGTGTGTGTGTGAGTGTGTTTGTGTGTAACATTTCATGTCTGAGTGTAGGAACCTTATCTATGTCTGTTTATCTTCACGTGTGTGTGTGTGTGTAACATTTCATGTCTGAGTGTAGCACCCTTATCTATGTCTGTTTATCTTCACGTGTGTGTGTGTGTGTAACATTTCATGCCTGAGTGTAGCACCCTTATCTATGTCTGTTATTCTTCATGTGTGTGTGTGTGTGTGTGTGTGTGTAACATTTCATGTCTGAGTGTATCACCCTTATCTATGTCTGTTAATCTTCACATGTGTGTGTGAGTGTGTGTGTGTGTGTAACATTTCATGTCTGAGTGTAGCACCCTTATCTATGTCTGTTAATCTTCACGTGTGTGTGTGTGTGTGTGTAACATTTCATGTCTGAGTGTAGCACCCTTATCTATGTCTGTTATTCTTCACGTGTGTGTGTGTGTGTGTGTGTGTAACATTTCATGTCTGAGTGTATCACCCTTATCTATGTCTGTTAATCTTCACATGTGTGTGTGAGTGTGTGTGTGTGTGTGTAACATTTCATGTCTGAGTGTAGCAACCTTATCTATGTCTGTTTATCTTTGTGTGTGTGTGTGTGTAACATTTCATGTCTGAGTGTAGCACCCTTATCTATGTCTGTTTATCTTCACATGTGTGTGTGTGTGTAACATTTCATTTCATGTAACATGTCTATGTCTGTTTATCTTCACATGTGTTTGTGTGTGTGTGTGTAACATTTCATGTCTAAATGTAGCACCCTTATCTATGTCTGTTATTCTTCACGTGTGTGTGTGTGTGTGTAACATTTCATGTCTGAGTGTAGCACCCTTATCTATGTCTGTTAATCTTCACGTGTGTGTGTGTGTGTGTGTAACATTTCATGTCTGAGTGTAGCACCCTTATCTATGTCTGTTATTCTTCACGTGTGTGTGTGTGTGTGTAACATTTCATGTCTGAGTGTATCACCCTTATCTATGTCTGTTAATCTTCACATGTGTGTGTGAGTGTGTGTGTGTGTGTAACATTTCATGTCTGAGTGTAGCAACCTTATCTATGTCTGTTTATCTTTGTGTGTGTGTGTGTGTAACATTTCATGTCTGAGTGTAGCACCCTTATCTATGTCTGTTTATCTTCACATGTGTGTGTGTGTGTAACATTTCATTTCATGTAACATGTCTATGTCTGTTTATCTTCACATGTGTTTGTGTGTGTGTGTGTAACATTTCATGTCTAAATGTAGCACCCTTATCTATGTCTGTTATTCTTCACGTGTGTGTGTGTGTGTGTAACATTTCATGTCTGAGTGTATCACCCTTATCTATGTCTGTTAATCTTCACGTGTGTGTGTGAGTGTGTGTGTAACATTTCATGTCTGAGTGTAGCAACCTTATCTATGTCTGTTTATCTTCGTGTGTGTGTGTGTGTAACATTTCATGTCTGAGTGTAGCACCCTTATATATGTCTGTTTATCTTCGTGTGTGCGTGTGTAACATTTCATGTCTGAGTGTAGCACCCTTATATATGTCTGTTTATCTTCATGTGTGTGTGTGTGTGTAACATTTCATGTCTGAGTGTAGCACCCTTATCTATGTCTGTTTATCTTCACATGTGTGTGTGTGTGTAACATTTCATGTCTGAGTGTAGCACCCTTATCTATGTCTGTTTATCTTCACATGTGTGTGTGTGTGTGTAACATTTCATGTCTGAGTGTAGCACCCTTATCTATGTCTGTTTATCTTCACATGTGTGTGTGTGTGTGTGTGTGTGTAACATTTCATGTCTGAGTGTAGCACCCTTATCTATGTCTGTTATTCTTCACGTGTGTGTGTGTGTGTGTGTGTAGCATTTCATGTCTGAGTGTATCACCCTTATCTATGTCTGTTAATCTTCACATATGTGTGTGAGTGTGTGTGTGTGTGTGTAACATTTCATGTCTGAGTGTAGCAACCTTATCTATGTCTGTTTATCTTTGTGTGTGTGTGTGTGTGTGTGTAACATTTCATGTCTGAGTGTAGGAACCTTATCTATGTCTGTTTATCTTCACGTGTGTGTGTGTAACATTTCATGTCTGTGTGTAGCACCCTTATCTATGTCTGTTTATCTTCACGTGTGTGTGTGTAACATTTCATGTCTGAGTGTAGCAACCCTATCTATGTCTTTTTATCTTCACGTGTGTGTAACATTTCATGTCTGAGTGTAGCACCCTTATCTATGTCTGTTTATCTTCACGTGTGTGTGTGTGTGTGTGTGTGTGTAACATTTCATGTCTGAGTGTAGCACCCTTATCTATGTCTGTTTATCTTCACATGTGTGTGTGTGTGTGTAACATTTCATGTCTGAGTGTAGCACCCTTATCTATGTCTGTTTATCTTCACGTGTGTGTGTGTGTGTAACATTTCATGTCTGAGTGTAGCACCATTATCTATGTCTGTTTATCTTCACATGTGTGTGTGTAACATTTCATGTCTGAGTGTAGCACCCTTATCTATGTCTGTTTATCTTCACATGTGTGTGTGTGTGTGTGTGTGTGTGTGTGTGTGTGTGTAACATTTCATGTCTGAGTGTAGCACCATTATCTATGTCTGTTTATCTTCATGTGTGTGTGTGTGTGTGTAACATTTCATGTGTGAGTGTAGCACCCTTATCTATGTCTGTTTATCTTCATGTGTGTGTGTGTGTGTGTAACATTTCATGTGTGAGTGTAGGAACCTTATCTATGTCTGTTTATCTTTATGTGTGTGTGTGTGTGTGTGTGTGTGTAACATTTCATGTCTGAGTGTAGCACCGTTATCTATGTCTTTTTATCTTCGTGTGTGTGTGTGTGTGTGTGTAACATTTCATGTCTGAGTGTAGGAACCTTATCTATGTCTGTTTATCTTCACGTGTGTGTGTGTGTGTGTAACATTTCATGTCTGAGTGTAGCAACCTTATCTATGTCTGTTTATCTTCGTGTGTGTGTGTGTAACATTTCATGTCTGAGTGTAGCACCCTTATCTATGTCTGTTTATCTTCACGTGTGTGTGTGTAACATTTCATGTCTGAGTGTAGCAACCCTATCTATGTCTTTTTATCTTCACGTGTGTGTAACATTTCATGTCTGAGTGTAGCACCCTTATCTATGTCTGTTTATCTTCACGTGTGTGTGTGTGTGTGTAACATTTCATGTCTGAGTGTAGCACCCTTATCTATGTCTGTTTATCTTCACATGTGTGTGTGTGTGTGTAACATTTCATGTCTGAGTGTAGCACCCTTATCTATGTCTGTTTATCTTCACATGTGTGTGTGTGTTTGTGTGTGTAACATTTCATGTCTGAGTGTAGCACCATTATCTATGTCTGTTTATCTTCACATGTGTGTGTGTGTGAGTGTGTAACATTTCATGTCTGAGTGTAGCACCCTTATCTATGTCTGTTTATCTTCACATGTGTGTGTGTGTGTGTGTGTGTGTGTGTGTAACATTTCATGTCTGAGTGTAGCACCATTATCTATGTCTGTTTATCTTCATGTGTGTGTGTGTGTGTGTGTGTAACATTTCATGTGTGAGTGTAGGAACCTTATCTATGTCTGTTTATCTTCGTGTGTGTATGTGTGTGTGTAACATTTCATGTCTGAGTGTAGCACCCTTATCTATGTCTTTTTATCTTCGTGTGTGTGTGTGTGTGTGTGTAACATTTCATGTCTGAGTGTAGGAACCTTATCTATGTCTGTTTATCTTCACATGTGTGTGTGTGTGTGTGTAACATTTCATGTCTGAGTGTAGCACCCTTATCTATGTCTGTTTATCTTCATGTGTGTCTGTGTGTGTAACATTTCATGTCTGTGTGTAGCACCCTTATCTATGTCTGTTATTCTTAACGTGTGTGTGTGTGTGTAACATTTCATGTCTGAGTGTAGCACCCTTATCTATGTCTGTTTATCTTCACGTGTGTGTTTGTGTGTGTGTGTAACATTTCATGTCTGAGTGTAGCACCCTTATCTATGTCTGTTTATCTTCATGTGTGTGTGTGTCTGTGTAACATTTCATGTCTGAGTGTAGCACCCTTAACTATGTCTGTTTATCTTCATGTGTGTGTGTGTGTGTGTAACATTTCTTGTCTGTGTGTAGCACCCTTATATATGTCTGTTTATCTTCATGTGTGTGTGTGTGTGTGTGTAACATTTCATGTCTGAGTGTAGCACCCTTATCTATGTCTGTTTATCTTTATGTGTGTGTGTGTGTGTGTGTGTGTAACATTTCACGTCTGTGTTTGTGAGTGTGTAACATTGCATGTCTGTGTGTGTGTAACATTTCATGTCTGAGTGTAGCACCCTTATCTATGTCTGTTAATCTTTACGTGTGTGTGTGTGTAACATTTCATATCTGAGTGTAGCACCCTTATCTATGTCTGTTTATCTTCACGTGTGTGTGTGTGTGTGTAACATTTTTATGTCTGAGTGTAGCACCCTTATCTATGTCTTTTTATCTTCACGTGTGTGTGTGAGTGTGTGTGTGTTTAACATTTCATGTCTGTGTGTAGCACCCTTATCTATGTCTGCTTATCTTCACGTGCGTGTGTGTGTGTAACATTTCATGTCTGAGTGTAGCATCCTTATCTATGTCTGTTTATCTTCATGTGTGTGTGTGTGTGTGTGTAACATTTTATGTCTGAGTGTAGAACCCTTATCTATTTCTGTTTATCTTCATGTATGTGTGTGTGTGTAACATTTCATGTCTGTGTGTAGCACCCTTATCTATGTCTGTTTATCTTCATGTGTGTGTGTGTGTGTAACATTTCATGTCTAAGTGTAGCACCCTTATCTATGTCTGTTTATCTTCACATGTGTGTGTGTGTGTGTAACATTTCATGTCTGAGTGTAGCACCCTTATCTATGTCTGTTAATCTTCACGTGTGTGTGTGTGTGTGTGTAACATTTCATGTCTGAGTGTAGCACCCTTATCTATGTCTGTTATTCTTCACGTGTGTGTGTGTGTGTAACATTTCATGTCTGAGTGTATCACACTTATCTATGTCTGTTAATCTTCACATGTGTGTGTGAGTGTGTGTGTGTGTGTATCATTTCATGTCTGAGTGTAGCAACCTTATCTATGTCTGTTTATCTTCGTGTGTGTGTGTGTGTGTAACATTTCATGTCTGAGTGTAGGAACCTTATCTATGTCTGTTTATCTTCACATGTGTGTGTGTGTGTGTGTGTGTGTAACATTTCATGTCTGTGTGTAGCACCCTTATCTATGTCTGTTTATCTTCATGTTTGTGTGTGTAACATTTCATGTCTGACTGTAGCACCCTTATCTATGTCTGTTTATCTTCACATGTGTGTGTGTGTGTGTGTGTAACATTTCATGTCTGAGTGTAGCACCCTTATCTATGTCTGTTAATCTTCATGTGTGTGTGTGTGTGTGTGTAACATTTCATGTCTGAGTGTAGCAACCTTATCTATGTCTGTTTATCTTCACATGTGTGTGTGTGTGTGTGTAACATTTCATGTCTGTGTGTAGCACCCTTATCTATGTCTGTTATTCTTCACGTGTGTGTGTGTGTGTGTAGCATTTCATGTCTGAGTGTATCACCCTTATCTATGTCTGTTTATCTTCACGTGTGTGTGTGTGTGTGTGTGTGTGTAACATTTCATGTCTGAGTGTAGCACCCTTATCTATGTCTGTTTATCTTCACATGTGTGTGTGTGTGTGTAACATTTCATGTCTGAGTGTAGCACCCTTATCTATGTCTGTTTATCTTCACATGTGTGTGTGTGTTTGTGTGTGTAACATTTCATGTCTGAGTGTAGCACCATTATCTATGTCTGTTTATCTTCACATGTGTGTGTGTGTGTGTGTGTGTAACATTTCATGTCTGAGTGTAGCACCCTTATCTATGTCTGTTTATCTTCACATGTGTGTGTGTGTGTGTGTGTAACATTTCATGTCTGAGTGTAGCACCATTATCTATGTCTGTTTATCTTCATGTGTGTGTGTGTGTGTGTGTAACATTTCATGTGTGAGTGTAGGAACCTTATCTATGTCTGTTTATCTTCGTGTGTGTATGTGTGTGTGTGTAACATTTCATGTCTGAGTGTAGCACCCTTATCTATGTCTTTTTATCTTCGTGTGTGTGTGTGTGTGTGTAACATTTCATGTCTGAGTGTAGGAACCTTATCTATGTCTGTTTATCTTCACATGTGTGTGTGTGTGTGTAACATTTCATGTCTGAGTGTAGCACCCTTATCTATGTCTGTTTATCTTCATGTGTGTCTGTGTGTGTAACATTTCATGTCTGTGTGTAGCACCCTTATCTATGTCTGTTATTCTTAACGTGTGTGTGTGTGTGTAACATTTCATGTCTGAGTGTAGCACCCTTATCTATGTCTGTTTATCTTCACGTGTGTGTTTGTGTGTGTGTGTAACATTTCATGTCTGAGTGTAGCACCCTTATCTATGTCTGTTTATCTTCATGTGTGTGTGTGTGTGTGTAACATTTCATGTCTGTGTGTAGCACCCTTATATATGTCTGTTTATCTTCATGTGTGTGTGTGTGTGTGTGTAACATTTCATGTCTGAGTGTAGCACCCTTATCTATGTCTGTTTATCTTTATGTGTGTGTGTGTGTGTGTAACATTTCACGTCTGTGTTTGTGAGTGTGTAACATTGCATGTCTGTGTGTGTGTAACATTTCATGTCTGAGTGTAGCACCCTTATCTATGTCTGTTAATCTTTACGTGTGTGTGTGTGTGTGTAACATTTCATATCTGAGTGTAGCACCCTTATCTATGTCTGTTTATCTTCACGTGTGTGTGTGTGTTTGTAACATTTTTATGTCTGAGTGTAGCACCCTTATCTATGTCTTTTTATCTTCACGTGTGTGTGTGAGTGTGTGTGTGTGTAACATTTCATGTCTGTGTGTAGCACCCTTATCTATGTCTGTTTATCTTCACGTGCGTGTGTGTGTAACATTTCATGTCTGAGTGTAGCATCCTTATCTATGTCTGTTTATCTTCATGTGTGTGTGTGTGTGTAACATTTCATGTCTGAGTGTAGAACCCTTATCTATTTCTGTTTATCTTCATGTATGTGTGTGTGTGTAACATTTCATGTCCGTGTGTAGCACCCTTATCTATGTCTGTTTATCTTCATGTGTGTGTGTGTGTCTGTGTGTGTGTAACATTTCATGTCTGAGTGTAGCACCCTTATCTATGTCTGTTTATCTTCACATGTGTGTGTGTGTGTGTAACATTTCATGTCTGAGTGTAGCACCCTTATCTATGTCTGTTTATCTTCACATGTGTGTGTGTGTGTGTAACATTTCATGTCTGAGTGTAGCACCCTTATCTATGTCTGTTAATCTTCACGTGTGTGTGTGTGTGTGAAACATTTCATGTCTGAGTGTAGCACCCTTATCTATGTCTGTTATTCTTCACGTGTGTGTGTGTGTGTGTGTAACATTTCATGTCTGAGTGTATCACACTTATCTATGTCTGTTAATCTTCACATGTGTGTGTGAGTGTGTGTGTGTGTGTATCATTTCATGTCTGAGTGTAGCAACCTTATCTATGTCTGTTTATCTTCGTGTGTGTGTGTGTGTGTAACATTTCATGTCTGAGTGTAGGAACCTTATCTATGTCTGTTTATCTTCACATGTGTGTGTGTGTGTGTAACATTTCATGTCTGTGTGCAGCACCCTTATCTATGTCTGTTTATCTTCATGTTTGTGTGTGTAACATTTCATGTCTGAGTGTAGCACCCTTATCTATGTCTGTTAATCTTCATGTGTGTGTGTGTGTGTAACATTTCATGTCTGAGTGTAGCAACCTTATCTATGTCTGTTTATCTTCACATGTGTGTGTGTGTGTAACATTTCATGTCTGTGTGTAGCACCCTTATCTATGTCTGTTATTCTTCACGTGTGTGTGTGTGTGTGTGTGTGTGTGTGTAGCATTTCATGTCTGAGTGTATCACCCTTATCTATGTCTGTTTATCTTCACGTGTGTGTGTGTGTGTGTAACATTTCATGTCTGAGTGTAGCAACCTTATCTATGTCTGTTTATCTTCGTGTGTGTGTGTTTGTGTGTGTGTAACATTTCATGTCTGAGTGTAGCACCCTTATCTATGTCTGTTTATCTTCACATGTGTGTGTGTGTGTTTGTGTAACATTTCATGTCTGAGTGTAGCTCCCTTATCTATGTCTGTTTATCTTCACATGTGTGTGTGTGTGTAACATTTCATGTCTGAGTGTAGCACCCTTATCTATGTCTTTTTATCTTCGTGTGTGTGTGTGTGTGTGTAACATTTCATGTCTGAGTGTAGCACCCTTATCTATGTCTTTTTATCTTCGTGTGTGTGTGTGTGTGTGTTTAACATTTCATGGCTGTGTGTGTGTGTGTTTGTGAGTGTGTAACATTGCATGTCTGTGTGTGTGTAACATTTAATGTCTGAGTGTAGCACCCTTATCTATGTCTGTTTATCTTCACGTCTGTGTGTGTGTAACATTTAATGTCTAAGTGTAGCACCCTTATCTATGTCTGTTTATCTTCACGTGTGTGTGTGTGTGTGTGTAACATTTCATGTCTGAGTGTAGCACCCTTATCTATGTCTGTTTATCTTCATGTGTGTGTGTAACATTTCATGTCTGAGTGTAGCACCCTTATCTATGTCTGTTTATCTTTATGTGTGTGTGTGTGTGTGTGTAACATTTTTATGTCTGAGTGTAGCATCCTTATCTATGTCTGTTTATCTTCACATGTGTGTGTGTGTAACATTTTTATGTCTGAGTGTAGCTCCCTTATTTATGTCTGTTTATCTTCACGTGTGTGTGTGTGTGTAACATTTCATGTCTGAGTGTAGCACCCTTACCTATGTCTGTTTATCTTCACCTGTGTGTGTGTGTGTGTGTTACATTTCATGTCTGAGTGTAGCACCCTTACCTATGTCTGTTAATCTTCACGTGTGTGTGTGTGTGTGTAACATTTCATGTCTGAGTGTAGCACCCTTACCTATGTCTGTTTATCTTCACCTGTGTGTGTGTGTGTGTGTGTAACATTTCATGTCTGAGTGTAGCACCCTTATCTATGTCTGATTATCTTTATGTGTGTGTTTGTGTGTGTAACATTTCATGTCTGAGTGTAGCACCCTTATCTATGTCTTTTTATCTTCACGTGTGTGTAACATTTCATGTCTGAGTGTAGCACCCTTATCTATGTCTGTTTATCTTCACGTGTGTGTGTGTAACATTTCATGTCTGTGTGTGTGTAACATTTCTTGTCTGAGTGTAGCACCCTTATCTATGTCTGTTTATCTTCACCTGTGTGTGTGTGTGTGTGTGTGTATCATTTTTATGTCTGAGTGTAGCTCCCTTATTTATGTCTGTTTATCTTCACGTGTGTGTGTGTGTGTGTGTGTAACATTTCATGTCTGAGTGTAGGAACCTTATCTATGTCTGTTTATCTTCGTGTGTGTATGTGTGTGTGTAACATTTCATGTCTGAGTGTAGCACCCTTATCTATGTCTGTTTATCTTCACGTGGATGTGTGTAACATTTCATGTCTGAGTGTAGCACCCTTATCTATGTCTGTTTATCTTCATGTGTGTGTGTGTGTGTGTGTGTAACATTTCATGTCTGAGTGTAGGAACCTTATCTATGTCTGTTTATCTTCGTGTGTGTATGTGTGTGTGTAACATTTCATGTCTGAGTGTAGCACCCTTATCTATGTCTGTTTATCTTCACGTGGATGTGTGTAACATTTCATGTCTGAGTGTAGCACCCTTATCTATGTCTGTTTATCTTCACATGTGTGTGTGTGTGTGTAACATTTCATGTCTGAGTGTAGCACCCTTATCTATGTCTGTTTATCTTCACATGTGTTTGTGTGTGTAACATTTCATGTCTGAGTGTAGCACCCCTATCTATATTTGTTTATCTTTATGTGTGTGTGTGTGTGTGTAACATTTCATGTCTGAGTGTAGCACCCTTATCTATGTCTGTTTATCTTCACGTGTATGTGTGTGTGTGTGTAACATTTCATGTGTGAGTGTAGCACCCTTATCTATGTCTGTTTATCTTCACGTGTGTGTATGTGTGTAACATTTCATGTGTGAGTGTAGCACCCTTATCTATGTCTGTTTATCTTCACATGTGTGTGTGTGTGTGTAACATTTCATGTCTGAGTGTAGCACCCTTATCTATGTCTGTTTATCTTCACGTATGTGTGTGTGTAACATTTCATGTCTGAGTGTAGCACCCTTATCTATGTCTGTTTATCTTTATGTGTGTTTTTGTGTGTGTGTAACATTTCATGTGTGAGTGTAGCACCCTTATCTATGTCTGTTTATCTTCACATGTGTGTGTGTGTGTGTGTGTGTGTGTAACATTTCATGTCTGAGTGTAGCACCCTTATCTATGTCTGTTTATCTTCACGTGTGTGTGTGTGTGTGTAACATTTCATGTCTGAGTGTAGCACCCTTATCTATGTCTGTTTATCTTCATGTGTGTGTGTGTGTGTGTAACATTTCATGTCTGAGTGTAGCACCCTTATCTATGTCTGTTTATCTTCATGTGTGTGTGTCTGTGTGTGTGTGTAACATTTCATGTCTGAGTGTAGCACCCTTATCTATGTCTGTTTATCTTTATGTGTGTGTGTGTGTGTGTGTGTGTGTGTGTGTAACATTTTTATGTCTGAGTGTAGCATCCTTATCTATGTCTGTTTATCTTCACTTGTGTGTGTGTGTGTGTAACATTTTTATGTCTGAGTGTAGCTCCCTTATTTATGTCTGTTTATCTTCACGTGTGTGTGTGTGTGTGTGTAACATTTCATGTCTGAGTGTAGCACCCTTACCTATGTCTGTTTATCTTCACCTGTGTGTGTGTGTGTGTGTGTAACATTTCATGTCTGAGTGTAGCACCCTTATCTATGTCTGTTAATCTTCACGTGTGTGTGTGTGTGTGTGTAACATTTCATGTCTGAGTGTAGCACCCTTACCTATGTCTGTTTATCTTCACCTGTGTGTGTGTGTGTGTGTGTAACATTTCATGTCTGAGTGTAGCACCCTTATCTATGTCTGATTATCTTTATGTGTGTGTTTGTGTGTGTAACATTTCATGTCTGAGTGTAGCACCCTTATCTATGTCTTTTTATCTTCACGTGTGTGTAACATTTCATGTCTGAGTGTAGCACCCTTATCTATGTCTGTTTATCTTTATATATGTGTGTGTGTGTAACATTTCATGTGTGAGTGTAGTACCCGTATCTATGTCTGTTTATCTTCATGTGTGTGTGTGTGTGTGTGTAACATTTCATGTCTGAGTGTAGCACCCTTATCTATGTCTGTTTATCTTCATGTGTGTGTGTGTGTGTTTGTGTAACATTTCATGTCTTTGTGTAGCACCCTTATCTATGTCTGTTTATCTTCATGTGTGTGTGTGTGTGTGTGTAACATTTCATGTCTGAGTGTAGCACCCTTATCTATGTCTGTTTATCTTCACGTGTGTGTGTGTGTAACATTTCATGTCTGAGTGTAGCACCCTTATCTATGTCTGTTTATCTTTATATATGTGTGTGTGTGTGTGTGTGTAACATTTCATGT
This sequence comes from Bombina bombina, assembly GCF_027579735.1. Lineage (NCBI taxonomy): Eukaryota > Metazoa > Chordata > Amphibia > Anura > Bombinatoridae > Bombina > Bombina bombina. The sequence continues at coordinate 825,596 of NC_069500.1, forward strand.
GTGAGTGTAGTACCCGTATCTATGTCTGTTTATCTTCATGTGTGTGTGTGTGTGTGTGTAACATTTCATGTCTGAGTGTAGCACCCTTATCTATGTCTGTTTATCTTCATGTGTGTGTGTGTGTGTTTGTGTAACATTTCATGTCTTTGTGTAGCACCCTTATCTATGTCTGTTTATCTTCATGTGTGTGTGTGTGTGTGTGTAACATTTCATGTCTGAGTGTAGCACCCTTATCTATGTCTGTTTATCTTCACCTGTGTGTGTGTGTGTGTGTGTATCATTTTTATGTCTGAGTGTAGCTCCCTTATTTATGTCTGTTTATCTTCACGTGTGTGTGTGTGTGTAACATTTCATGTCTGTGTGTGTGTAACATTTCTTGTCTGAGTGTAGCACCCTTATCTATGTCTGTGTATCTTCACCTGTGTGTGTGTGTGTGTGTGTGTGTAACATTTTTATGTCTGAGTGTTGCACCCTTATCTATGTCTGTGTATCTTCACCTGTGTGTGTGTGTGTGTGTAACATTTCTTGTCTGAGTGTAGCACCCTTATCTATGTCTGTTTATCTTCACATGTGTGTGTGTGTGTGTGTAACATTTCATGTCTGAGTGTAGCACCCTTATCTATGTCTGTTTATCTTCACGTGTGTGTGTGTGTAACATTTCATGTCTGAGTGTAGCACCCTTATCTATGTCTGTTTATCTTTATATATGTGTGTGTGTGTGTGTAACATTTCATGTGTGAGTGTAGTACCCGTATCTATGTCTGTTTATCTTCATGTGTGTGTGTGTGTGTAACATTTCATGTCTGAGTGTAGCACCCTTATCTATGTCTGTTTATCTTCATGTGTGTGTGTGTGTGTTTGTGTAACATTTCATGTCTTTGTGTAGCACCCTTATCTATGTCTGTTTATCTTCATGTGTGTGTGTGTGTGTAACATTTCATGTCTGAGTGTAGCACCCTTATATATGTCTGTTTATCTTCACCTGTGTGTGTGTGTGTGTGTAACATTTCATGTCTGAGTGTAGCACCCTTATCTATGTCTGTTAATCTTCACGTGTGTGTGTGTGTGTAACATTTCATGTCTGAGTGTAGCACCCTTACCTATGTCTGTTTATCTTCACCTGTGTGTGTGTGTGTGTGTGTAACATTTCATGTCTGAGTGTAGCACCCTTATCTATGTCTGATTATCTTTATGTGTGTGTTTGTGTGTGTAACATTTCATGTCTGAGTGTAGCACCCTTATCTATGTCTTTTTATCTTCACGTGTGTGTAACATTTCATGTCTGAGTGTAGCACCCTTATCTATGTCTGTTTATCTTCACGTGTGTGTGTGTAACATTTCATGTCTGTGTGTGTGTAACATTTCTTGTCTGAGTGTAGCACCCTTATCTATGTCTGTTTATCTTCACCTGTGTGTGTGTATGTGTGTGTGTAACATTTTTATGTCTGAGTGTTTCACCCTTATCTATGTCTGTTTATCTTCACATGTGTGTGTAACATTTCATGTCTGTGTGTGTGTAACATTTCTTGTCTGAGTGTAGCACCCTTATCTATGTCTCTTTATCTTCACGTGTGTGTGTGTGTGTGTAACATTTCATGTCTGAGTGTAGCACCCTTATCTATGTCTGTTTATCTTTATATATGTGTGTGTGTGTGTGTAACATTTCATGTGTGAGTGTAGTACCCGTATCTATGTCTGTTTATCTTCATGTGTGTGTGTGTGTGTGTAACATTTAATGTCTGAGTGTAGCACCCTTATCTATGTCTGTTTATCTTCATGTGTGTGTGTGTGTGTTTGTGTAACATTTCATGTCTTTGTGTAGCACCCTTATCTATGTCTGTTTATCTTCATGTGTGTGTGTGTGTGTGTAACATTTCATGTCTGAGTGTAGCACCCTTATCTATGTCTGTTTATCTTCACCTGTGTGTGTGTGTGTGTGTGTATCATTTTTATGTCTGAGTGTAGCTCCCTTATTTATGTCTGTTTATCTTCACGTGTGTGTGTGTGTAACATTTCATGTCTGTGTGTGTGTAACATTTCTTGTCTGAGTGTAGCACCCTTATCTATGTCTGTGTATCTTCACCTGTGTGTGTGTGTGTGTGTGTGTGTGTAACATTTTTATGTCTGAGTGTTGCACCCTTATCTATGTCTGTGTATCTTCACCTGTGTGTGTGTGTGTGTGTGTAACATTTCTTGTCTGAGTGTAGCACCCTTATCTATGTCTGTTTATCTTCACATGTGTGTGTGTGTGTGTGTGTAACATTTCATGTCTGAGTGTAGCACCCTTATCTATGTCTGTTTATCTTCACGTGTGTGTGTGTGTAACATTTCATGTCTGAGTGTAGCACCCTTATCTATGTCTGTTTATCTTTATATATGTGTGTGTGTGTAACATTTCATGTGTGAGTGTAGTACCCGTATCTATGTCTGTTTATCTTCATGTGTGTGTGTGTGTGTGTAACATTTCATGTCTGAGTGTAGCACCCTTATCTATGTCTGTTTATCTTCATGTGTGTGTGTGTGTGTTTGTGTAACATTTCATGTCTTTGTGTAGCACCCTTATCTATGTCTGTTTATCTTCATGTGTGTGTGTGTGTGTAACATTTCATGTCTGAGTGTAGCACCCTTATCTATGTCTGTTTATCTTCACGTGTGTGTGTGTGTGTAACATTTCATGTCTGAGTGTAGCACCCTTATCTATGTCTGTTTATCTTCACGTGTGTGTGTGTAACATTTCATGTCTGAGTGTAGCACCCTTATCTATGTCTGTTTATCTTCACGTGTGTGTGTGTGTGTGTAACATTTCATGTCTGAGTGTAGCACCCTTATCTATGTCTGTTTATCTTCATGTGTGTGTGTGTGTGTGTGTGTAACATTTCATGTCTGAGTGTAGCACCCTTATCTATGTCTGTTTATCTTCACGTGTGTGTGTGTAACATTTCATGTCTGAGTGTAGCACCCTTATCTATGTCTGTTTATCTTCACATGTGTTTGTGTGTGTGTGTGTCTGTGTGTGTGTAACATTTCATGTCTGAGTGTAGCACCCTTATCTATGTCTGTTTATCTTCACATGTGTGTGTGTGTGTGTGTGTGTAACATTTTTATGTCTGAGTGTAGCTCCCTTATTTATGTCTGTTTATCTTCATGTGTGTGTGTGTGTGTAACATTTCATGTCTGAGTGTGTGTAACATTTCATGTCTGTGTGTGTGTAACATTTCTTGTCTGAGTGTAGCACCCTTATCTATGTCTGTTTATCTTCACGTGTGTGTGTGTAACATTTCATGTCTGAGTGTAGCACCCTTATATATGTCTGTTTATCTTCACGTGTGTGTGTGTGTGTAACATTTTTATGTCTGAGTGTAGCACCCCTATCTATATCTGTTTATCTTTATGTGTGTTTTTGTGTGTGTGTAACATTTCATGTGTGAGTGTAGCACCCTTATCTATGTCTGTTTATCTTCACATGTGTCTGTGTGTGTGTGTGTGTGTGTGTGTAACATTTCATGTCGGAGTGTAGCACCCTTATCTATGTATGTTTATCTTTATATATGTGTGTGTGTGTGTGTAACATTTCATGTGTGAGTGTAGTACCCGTATCTATGTCTGTTTATCTTCATGTGTGTGTGTGTGTGTGTGTGTGTGTGTAACATTTCATGTCTGAGTGTAGCACCCTTATCTATGTCTGTTTATCTTCATGTGTGTGTGTAACATTTCATGTCTGAGTGTAGCACCCTTATCTATGTCTATTTATCTTCACGTGGGTGTGTGTGTAACATTTCATGTCTGAGTGTAGCACCCAAATATTTGTCTGTTTATTTTCATGTGTGTGTGTGTGTGTGTAACATTTCATGTCTGAGTGTAGCACCCTTATCTATGTCTGTTTATCTTCACGTGGGTTTGTGTGTGTGTGTAACATTTCATGTCTGAGTGTAGCAACCTTATCTATGTCTGTTTATCTTCACGTGTGTGTGTGTGTAACATTTCATGTGTGAGTGTAGCACCATTATCTATGTCTGTTTATCTTTACGTGTGTGTGTGTAACATTTCATGTCTGTGTGTGTGTAACATTTCATGTCTGTGTGTAGCACCCTTATCTATGTCTGTTTATCTTCACGTGTGTGTGTGTGTGTGTAACATTTCATGTCTGAGTGTAGCACCCTTATATATGTCTGTTTATCTTCACGTGTGTGTGTGTGTGTGTGTAACATTTCATGTCTGTGTGTGTGTAACATTTCATGTCTGTGTGTAGCACCCTTATCTATGTCTGTTTATCTTCACGTGTGTGTGTGTGTGTGTGTGTGTAACATTTCATGTCTGAGTGTAGCACCCTTATCTATGTCTGTTTATCTTCGTGTGTGTGTGTGTAACATTTCATGTCTGAGTGTAGCACCCTTATCTATGTCTGTTTATCTTCACGTGTGTGTGTGTGTGTGTGTAACATTTCATGTCTGTGTGTGTGTAACATTTCATGTCTGTGTGTAGCACCCTTATCTATGTCTGTTTATCTTCACGTGTGTGTGTGTGTGTGTAACATTTCATGTCTGAGTGTAGCACCCTTATCTATGTCTGTTTATCTTCACGTTTGTGTGTGTGTGTAACATTTTTATGTCTGAGTGTAGCACCCCTATCTATATCTGTTTATCTTTATGTGTGTGTGTGTGTGTAACATTTCATGTGTGAGTGTAGCACCCTTTTCTATGTCTGTTTATCTTCACATGTGTCTGTGTGTGTGTGTAACATTTCATGTCGGAGTGTAGTACCCTTTTCTATGTCTGTTTATCTTCACATGTGTCTGTGTGTGTAACATTTCATGTCGGAGTGTAGTACCCGTATCTATGTCTGTTTATCTTCATGTGTGTGTGTGTGTGTGTGTAACATTTCATGTCTGAGTGTAGCACCCTTATCTATGTCTGTTTATCTTCACATGTGTTTGTGTGTGTGTGTGTGTGTGTAACATTTCATGTCTGAGTGTAGCACCCAAATATTTGTCTGTTTATTTTCATGTGTGTGTGTGTGTGTAACATTTCATGTCTGAGTGTAGCACCCTTATCTATGTCTGTTTATCTTCACGTGGGTTTGTGTGTGTGTGTAACATTTCATGTCTGAGTGTAGCAACCTTATCTATGTCTGTTTATCTTCACGTGTGTGTGTGTGTAACATTTCATGTGTGAGTGTAGCACCCTTTTCTATGTCTGTTTATCTTCACATGTGTCTGTGTGTGTAACATTTCATGTCGGAGTGTAGTACCCGTATCTATGTCTGTTTATCTTCATGTGTGTGTGTAACATTTCATGTCTGAGTGTAGCACCCTTATATATGTCTGTTTATCTTCACGTGTGTGTGTGTGTGTGTAACATTTCATGTCTGAGTGTAGCACCCTTATATATGTCTGTTTATCTTCACGTGTGTGTGTGTGTGTGTGTAACATTTCATGTCTGAGTGTAGCACCCTTATCTATGTCTCTTTATCTTCTTGTGTGTGTGTGTGTAACATTTCATGTCTGAGTGTAGCACCGTTATCTATGTCTGATTATTTTCACATGTGTGTGTGTGTGTGTAACATTTCATGTCTGAGTGTAGCACCCTTATCTATGTCTGATTATCTTCATGTGTGTGTGTCTGTGTGTGTGTGTAACATTTCATGTCTGAGTGTAGCACCCTTATCTATGTCTGATTATCTTTATGTGTGTGTTTGTGTGTAACATTTCATGTCTGTGTTTGAGTGTAGCAACCTCAAACATCACCAGCGAGATGCCCCAAAGGACTTCCTTTGGGTCATCATGCTGGTGATGTTTCTACATTAACACTTTGGGGATATTTGGTAAAGATGCCAGTAACCTGACCACTGACCTGTAACCTACTGTACCTGACCACTGACCTGTTACCTACTGTACCTGACCACTGACCTGTTACCTGCTGTACCTGACCACTGACCTGTTACCTACTGTACCTGACCACTGACCTGTTACCTGCTGTACCTGACCACTGACCTGTTACCTGCTGTACCTGACCACTGACCTGTTACCTACTGTACCTGACCACTGACCTGTTACCGGCTGTACCTGACCACTGAACTGTTACCTGCTGTACCTGACCACTCTCCTGTTACCTGCTGTACTTGACCACTGACCTGTTACCTGCTATACCTGACCACTGATCTGTTACCTGCTGTACCTGACCACTGACCTGTTACCTGCTATACCTGACCACTCTCCTGTTATCTACTGTACCTGATCACTGACCTGTTACCTGCTGTACCTGACCACTCTCCTGTTACCTGCTGTACCTGACCACTGACCTGTTACCTGCTATACCTGACCACTGACCTGTTACCTGCTATACCTGACCACTGACCTATTAGCTGCTTTACCTAACCCCTGATCTGTTACCTGCTGTACCTGACCACTGACCTGTTACCTGCTGTACCTGACCACTGGCCTGTTACCTGCTGTACCTGACCACTGACCTGTTACCTGCTGTACCTGACCACTAACCTGTTACCTGCTATACCTGACCACTGACCTGTTACCTGCTATACCTGACCACTGATCTGTTACCTGCTGTACCTGACCACTGACCTGTTACCTACTGTACCTGACCACTGACCTGTTACCTACTGTACCTGACCACTGACCTGTTACCTGCTGTACCTGACCACTGACCTGTTACCTGCTGTACCTGACCACTCGCCTGTTACCTGCTGTACCTGACCACTTGCCTGTTACCTGCTGTACCTGACCACTGACCTGTTACCTGCTGTACCTGACCACTGGCCTGTTACCTGCTGTACCTGACAACTGACCTGTTACCTGCTATACCTGACCACTGACCTATTAGCTGCTTTACCTAACCACTGACCTGTTACCTGCTGTACCTGACCACTGACCTGTTACCTGCTGTACCTGACCACTGACCTGTTACCTGTTGTACCTGACCACTGACCTGTTACCTGCTGTACCTGACCACTGACCTGTTACCTGCTGTACCTGACCACTGACCAGTTACCTGCTGTACCTGACCACTCTCCTGTTACCTGCTGTACCTTACCACTGACCTGTTACCTGCCATACCCGATTACTGTTCTTTTGCATGCTGAAACTAACCATTGGCTGTTACCTGCTGTACCTGACCACTGACCTGTTACCTGCTGTAACTGACCATTGACCTGTTGCCTGCTGTAACTGACCATTGACCTGTTACCTGCTGTACCTGACCACTGACCTGTTACCTGCTGTACCTGACCACTCACCTGTTACCTGCTGTACCTGACCACTGACCTGTTACCTGCTGTACCTGATCACTGACCTGTTACCTGCTGTACCTGATCACTGACCTGTTACCTGCTGTACCTGACCACTGACCTGTTACCTGCTGTACCTGACCACTGACCAGTTACCTGCTGTACCTGACCACTCTCCTGTTACCTGCTGTACCTGACCACTGACCTGTTACCTGCCATACCTGATTACTGTTCTTTTGCATGCTGAACCTAACCATTGGCTGTTACCTGCTGTACCTGACCACTGACCTGTTACCTACTGCTGTAACTGACCATTGACCTGTTACCTGCTGTACCTGACCACTGACCTGTTACCTGCTGTACCTGACCACTCACCTGTTACCTGCTGTACCTGACCACTGACCTGTTACCTGCTGTACCTGATTACTGGCCTGTTGCATGCTGAACCTTACCATTGGCTGTTACCTGCTGTACCTGACCACTGGCTTGTAACCTCCTTACCTTACCACTGACCAGGCATCTGCATTTGTGATTTGGTGCCTTCACTCTACATGTCTCACTGTGTTGCCTTATATGTCTGACTTTATTTTGTTTAATGTGATTCTTTTCAGAAGCACATCAGGAAGCAGCTGCTATGACAACAGGTACCATCTTATTATACACTTTATGCAAGCTCTGCCATACTAGACCAGATTACAAGTGGCTAATGATAGCGTGGGACGCAATAAATAATATTAGCATGCGACTTGGCATTACACGTTCATGGTAAATCACATTTAATAGAGAATGGTTAGCACGGTCAACATCAATCTAGCACACCCAATACTTTTAATGGATATTGCAACCGTGCTTAATAGCGCTTATATTACAAGTTGAATGCTATAGGTTGCGCTTAAGCAAAAGCTGAAATTGCAGTAAATTATTTAGGGTAACCTGAATTAAAGTGTAAGGGTCAAAAAAATAATTTCACAAAACACAAATATTAGGGGCCTATTTAACAAAGGTCTGTTAGACCTGATCCGACAGTGCGGATCAGCTCCGACAGACCTCACTGAATGCGGAGAGCAATACATAAATACTTTTGAGGCCTTCCCAATCAATGAACTTGAATTTGAAACATGCAACGTAATTTTAAGCAATTTTAATATTTTCATGAGTTTTTTATATTGATCATTTAAATTCCTTTCGCCTAGATTACGAGACTTGCAATAGCCTTAAAAAGCAGCATTGAGAAGTCCCAACGCTGCTTTTTAACGCCCGCTGGTATTACGAGTCTGGCAGGTACAGGTGTACCGCTCACTTTTTTTCCGCGACTCAAGCTTACTGCAAATCCCCTTACGTCAATTGCGTATCCTATCTTTTCAATGGGATTTTCCTAACGCCGGTATTACGAGTCTTGGAAAAAGTGAGCGGTACAGCCTCTCCTGTCAAGACTCATACCACATTTAAAAGTAAGTAGTTAAGAGTTTTATGGGCTAACGCCGTAACATAAAACGCTTAACTAAAGTGCTAAAAAGTTCACTAACACCCATAAACTACCTATTAACCCCTAAACCGAGGTCCCCCCAACATCGCAAACACTTAAATACATTTTTTAACCCCTAATCTGCCGACCAGACATCGCCGCCACTGTAATAAATATATTAACCCCTAAACCGCCGCACTCCCGCCTCGCAAACACTAGTTAAATTTTATTAAACCCTAATCTGCCGTCCCCAACGTCGCCGCCACTATATTAAATGTATTAACCCCTAAACCTAAGTCTAACGCTAAGTCTAACCCCCCTAACTTAAATATAATTTTAAATAATCTAAATAAAATTACTACAATTAAATAAATTATTCCTATTTAAAACTAAATACTTACCTGTAAAATAAACCCTAACACCTAGATTTAGAGTTTTGCGTTAGAAGGGGTGCGTTAGCTACGCGTGGTTTTTTCCCCCCGCACCTTTTAAACAACGCTGGTATTTAGAGTTCTCTGAAGGGCTGCGTTAGGCTCCAAAAAGGGAGCGTACAGGCATATTTACCGCCACTTCAACTCTCAATACCAGCGTTGCTTACGGACGTGGCCAGCTTCAAAAACGTGCTCGTGCACGATATCCCCATAGGAAACAATGGGGCAGGTTGAGGTTAAAAAAACCTAACACCTGTAAAAAAGCAGCGTTCAGCTCCTAACGCAGCCCCATTGTTTCCTATGGGGAAACACTTCATAAGTCTGCACCTAACATCCTAACATGTACCCCGAGTCTAAACACCCCTAACCTTACACTTATTAACCCCTAATCTGCCACCCCCGCTATCGCTGACCCCTGCATTACACTTTTAACCCCTAATCTGCCGCTCCGTACACCGCCGCAACCTACATTATAGCTATATACCCCTAATCTGCTGCCCCTAACATCGCCGACACCTATATTATATTTATTAACCCCTAATCTGCCCCCCCCAACGTCGCCGCTACCTACCTACACTTATTAACCCCTAATCTTCCGACCGGACCTCGTCGCTACTCTAATAAATGTATTAACCCCTAAACCGCCTCACTCCCGCCTCAAAAACCCTATAATAAATAGTATTAACCCCTAATCTGCCCTCCCTAACATCGCTGACACCTAACTTCAATTATTAACCCCTAATCTGCCGACCGGACCTCACCGCTACTATAATAAATGTATTAACCCCTAAAGCTAAGTCTAACCCTAACACCCCCCTAACTTAAATATAATTTAAATCTAACGAAATAAAATAAATCTTATTAAATAAATTATTCCTATTTAAAGCTAAATACTAACCTGTAAAATAAACCCGTATATAGCTACAATATAAATTATAATTACATTGTAGCTATTTTAGGATTAATATTTATTTTACAGGCAACTTTGTATTTATTTTAACCAGGTACAATAGCTATTAAATAGTTAATAAATATTTAATAGCTACCTAGTTAAAATAATTACAAAATTACCAGTAAAATAAATCCTAACCTAAGTTACAATTAAACCTAACACTACACTCTCAATAAATTAATTAAATAAACTACCTACAATTATCTCAACTAAACTAAATTACAAAAACAAACAAACACTAAATTACAAAAAATAAAAAAAAGATTACAAGAATTTTAAACTAATTACACCTACTCTAAGCCCCCTAAAAAAATAACAAAGCCCCCAAAATAAAAAAATGCCCTACCCTATTCTAAAATAAAAAGTTTACAGCTCTTTTACCTTACCAGCCCTTAAAAGGGCCTTTTGCGGGGCATGCCCCAAAGAAAACAGCTCTTTTGCCTGTAAAAAAACATACAATAACCCCCCCAACATTACAACCCACATACCCCTAATCTAACCCAAACCCCCCTTAAAAAACCTAACACTAAGCCCCTGAAGATCTCCCTACCTTATCTTCACCACGCCGGGTATCACCGATCCGTCCAGAAGAGGGTCCGAAGTCTTCATCCTATCCGGCAAGAAGAGGTCCAGAAGAGGGTCCGAAGTCAGCCAATCAGATTGAGCTCGCATTCTATTGGCTGATCAGAACAGCCAATAGAATGCGAGCTCAATCTGATTGGCTGATCCAATCAGCCAATCGGATTGAACTTGAATCTGATTGGCTGATTCAATCAGCCAATCAGATTTTTCCTACCTTAATTCCGATTTGCTGATAGAATCCTATCAGCCAATCGGAATTCGAAGGACGCAATCTTGGATGACGTCCCTTAAAGGAACCTTCATTTGTCGTCTAGTCGTCGGGAGAAGAGGATGTTCCGCGCCGGAGGTCTTGAAGATGGAGCCGCTCCTCGTCGAATGGATGAAGATAGAAGATGCCGCTTGGATGAAGATGTTTGCCGGTCCAGATTTCCTCTTCTTGCCGGATAGGATGAAGACTTCGGACCTTCTTCTGGACCTCTTCTTGCCGGATAGGATGAAGACTTCGGAGCCTCTTCTGGACGGATCGGTGATACCCGGCGTGGTGAAGATAAGGTAGGGAGATCTTCAGGGGCTTAGTGTTAGGTTTTTTAAGGGGAGTTTGGGTTAGATTAGGGGTATGTGGGTGGTGGGTTGTAATGTTGGGGGGGGGGGTATTGTATGTTTTTTTACAGGCAAAAGAGCTGTTTTCTTTGGGGCATGCCCCGCAAAAGGCACTTTTAAGGGCTGGTAAGGTAAAAGAGCTGTAAACTTTTTATTTTAGAATAGGGTAGGGCATTTTTTTATTTTGGGGGGCTTTGTTATTTTTTTAGGGGGCTTAGAGTAGGTGTAATTAGTTTAAAATTATTTTAATCTTCTTTTATTTTTTTGTAATTTAGTGTTTGTTTGTTTTTGTAATTTAGTGTTTGTTTTTTTGTAATTTAGTTTAGTTGATTTAATTGTAGATAATTGTAGGTAGTTTATTTAATTAATTTATTGATAGTGTAGTGTTAGGTTTAATTGTAACTTAGGTTAGGATTTATTTTAATGGTAATTTTGTAATTATTTTAACTAGGTAGCTATTAAATAGTTATTAACTATTTAATAGCTATTGTACCTGGTTAAAATAAATACAAAGTTGCCTGTAAAATAAATATTAATCCTAAAATAGCTACAATGTAATTATTATTTATATTGTAGCTATATTAGGGTTTATTTTACAGGTAAGTATTTAGCTTTAAATAGGAATAATTTATTTAATAAGATTTATTTTATTTCATTAGATAAAAATTATATTTAACTTAGGGGGGTGTTAGTGTTAGGGTTAGACTTAGCTTTAGGGGTTAATACATTTATTAGAGTAGCGGCGAGGTCCGGTCGGCAGATTAGGGGTTAATACTTGAAGTTAGGTGTCAGCGATGTTAGGGAGGGCAGATTAGGGGTTAATACTATTTATTATAGGGTTTTTGAGTCGGGAGTGAGGCGGTTTAGGGGTTAATACATTTATTATAGTGGCGGCGAGGTCCGGTCGGCAGATTAGGGGTTAAGAAGTGTAGGTAGGTAGCGGCGACGTTGGGGGGGGCAGATTAAGGATTAATAAATATTATGTAGGTGTTGGCGATGTTAGGGGCAGCAGATTAGGGGTACATAGGGATAATGTAGGTTGCGGCAGTGTGCGGTCGGCAGATTAGGGGTTAAAAAATGTATTAATAGTGGCGGCGATGTGGGGGGACCTCGGTTTAGGGGTACATAGGTAGTTTATGGGTGTTAGTGTACATTAGAGCACAGTAGTTAAGAGCTTTATAAACCGGCGTTAGCCCATAAAGCTCTTAACTACAGCCTTTCCATGGGCGGCTGGAGTCTTGTCGTTAGAGTTCTAACGCTCACTTCAGCCAAGACTCTAAATACCAGCGTTAGAAAGATCCCATTGAAAAGATAGGATACGCAATTGACGTAAGGGGATCTGCGGTATGGAAAAGTCGCGGCTGGAAAGTGAGCGTTAGACCCTTTCCTGACTGACTCTAAATACCAGCGGGCGGCCAAAACCAGCGTTAGGACCCCTTAACGCTGGTTTGGACGGCTAACGCAGAACTCTAAATCTAGGCATAAGATAGGTACAATATAACTAATAGTTACATTGTAGCTATCTCAGGGTTTATTTTTATTTTACAGGCAACTTTGTATTTATTTTAACTAGGTACAATAGTTATTAAATAGTTATTAACTATTTAATAACTACCTAGCTAAAATAAGTACAAATTTACCTGTAAAATAAACCCTAACCTAAGTTACAATTACACCTAACACTACACTATAATTAAATGAATTACCTAAACTAACTACAATTAAATACAATTAAATTAAATAAACTAAAGTACAAAAAAATAATAAAAGAATTTTAAACTAATTACACCTACTCTAATCCCCCTAATAAAATAAAAAAGCCCCCAAAATAAAAAAAAGCCCTACCCTATACTAAATTACAAATAGCCCTTAAAAGGGCCTTTTGCGGGGCATTGTCCCAAAGTAATCAGCTCTTTTACCTGTAAAAAAAAATACAATAACCCCCCAACATTAAAACCCACCACCCACACACCCAACCCTACTCTAAAACCCACCCAATCCACCTTAATAAAAGAGCATCCTGTCAGGGTTTTTTCCTGACTTGTTTACCATGTGCTGCTGGCAGCCATTTTACTCACCTCTCTTGCTGACTTTGGTGAATTCTGGGAGATGCTGCTCATTTCCTGCACTTCCTTTTATGGCCAGACTGGTGTACATCATCCGTGTGAGACAGGATGCAGTCTCAGAATTGTGATGTCATCACTTATTATTTAAAGGGCCTTTGTTCAGTATGCTTTGCCCTTGCGTTGTCTCAGACCTGTTTGTGAGAGCTCCTGGATATTACCTGGCTGTCTGACGTCCCTCCTGGTTCCTGATCCCTGGCTTGTTTCTGACTCTGCTGTTCTCCTTGTTCCTGATTCCGGCTCATCTGACTACTCGCTTTGGCTCCTGACTCGGTTTGTCTGACTACCAGCTCTAGTTTTGACTCCTGGCTTGTTATTTGACTTATGGACTTTTTATTATTTTTTGCTATTAATAAAGGTGTGATTATTTTTGCACTTCTCGTCTCAGTCTGATTCCTGGCACCCTGACATTACGCAAGGGCCATGAATCCTGATGGTGCTAATAATCCACCTTTACCTGCCATAATTTCCAGGATGGATGAACCTTAGAGCTGTGTCAGATTACTCTCTGACACAGCTCTTGCCTGGGCTAATCCCTTGTGGGAGACTAATAAACCTGTGATTTCAAATTACCCTGAATTTGTGGCCTCCTTTCGAAGGGTATTTGATGTTCCAGCTCGCTCCTCCTCTGCTGCTAAACGACTCATGTCCATTCAGCAAGGTACAAGATCTGTTGCTCAGTATGCCATTGAGTTCCGTACACTTGCAGCAGAGGTAGGCTGGAACAATGAAGCCCTTGTTGCCGCTTTCTTTCATGGGCTCTCTGATGCGATTAAAGACGAAGTTGCTGCCAGAGATTTACCAGAAGATCTCGAGGCATTGGTGTCTTTTTTTATCCTAATTGAGATCAGACTAAGTGAGAGGCCTTCTTTCAAGCAGCGCTTGTGGAAGCCTCCTGTACCATTGTCTCCTACGTGTTCGTTCCCACCCATGCCTCCCTCTCCTCCCATGCCTCCTGGTCCCGAGTCACCAGGTACTGCTGAGCCGATGCAGTTGGGATTCACACATCTCTCCACGGTCGAGAGGGCCTTTAGGAGGAGGGAGGGGCTCTGCCTCTATTGTGGGTTACAGAACAACCTTTTGAAGTCTTGTCCTACACGGCCGGGAAACGCTCACACCTAAGGTCCTGTCGGGGGCAGACCTTAGGTGGTTTATCCTTGTCCCTGGAACCACTAAAGGAGAAACCTTTGGTCACGGTTGTCCTTTCCTGGGTGGACTCCTCCATAGTCACCCAGGCTCTTGTTGACTCCGGTGCTGCGGGCTATTTTATTGACAGTGCTTTTGTATCGAAGCACTCCATTCCTGTTTTGCCTCGGTCCGTTCCGCTTGCTATTGAGGCCATTGATGGCAGGCCCCTTCAGCCCGCACTCGTTACTCACAAAACCGCTCCGTTGTCCATGGCTGTTGGGGCTCTCCATTTTGAAACCCTCCAGTTCCAGGTGATAAACTCTCCGCATTTTCCGGTTGTTCTGGGTTATCCCTGGCTCCAAAAGCACAATAGTAGTAAAGTCCAGCAATATCCAGCACAAATTACCAAAGGTGCAAGCCCCAAGGAGTTACTACCAAACTCCAATCGATAAATTGTTAATGTACAAACTGGAAGCCACCAAAATGCCAAAGTTAATCCTTTATTCCTTAGAAAAGCAGGGTCATACAGTCACGACGTTTCGGGGTAATACACCCCTTAATCATGTGTGCCATTACAATGCAGATACACCTGTTTAAATAGTCTTACCTGGGTGTTAACCCTTACATTCTTACTTACAGCACAGCATATTATGCAATAGCGCGATCTAGCGAACTCCCAAAGATGTATCTGGTGAAATTAAAAACAAACAACTATGAAGCCTAAACTGAAAATACAATACATTCTAACCTATCAATAATTTACAGCAGAAATGTATTACTTAGGTAGTCCTCAGAAAATAGCCAAAATAGAACAAAAAATAATTTAGAGAAATATATGTATAAATTCACTTTATCAATAAAAAACTGACCAATCTATTTCCCTATTTAGCCCCTTCGGTTCCAGGGTATCAAAATGAAAAATCCAAAAGGATTCTCTCTGTTTAAGTAAAACTTCACGATTACCTCCCCTTCTGGGAATTTTTATCTGTTTGATCACCTGGAACCGAAGTTGGCTAATGTGATGTCCAGCTGCTAAAAAATGGTAAGCAACAGGAGCTGACAGTTTGCCACACCTGATATTGCTTTTATGTTCAGTTATACGATCACGTACCCTCCTGGTGGACTCGCCAATATAGGCCTTCCCACATGGGCATTTATTCATATAAATGACGTAACTACTGTTACAAGTGAAATAGTCCCTATAGTAAAATTTATGTCCACTATGTGGATGTGAAAAATATGGACCCTTCACTATAGAACTGCAGTTACTACACCGGGTTTACCCTCTGTCTGTTGCAGAGAATTGTGCTATGGAGGAGTATGTTTCCGATGCTCTGTCATGGGGGATCATCCGCAAATCCTGCTCTCCTGCAGGGGCTGGCTTCTTCTTTGTGAAGAAAAAGGGTGGCGAGTTAAGACCATGCATCGATTATAGGGGTCTTAATCGTCTTACCATTAAGAATGCTTACCCTATTCCACTCATTACGGAACTCTTTGACCCCCTCAAGGGAGCTACGGTCTTTAGTAAGCTTGATTTGAGAGGAGCGTACAATCTCGTTAGGATCAAGGAGGGCCACGGATGGAAAACATCATTTAACACCAGGAGCGGGCATTATGAGTATCTTGTAATGTCCTTTGGCCTATGTAATGCTCCTGCTGTTTTCCAGGAATTTATTAATGATGTCCTACGAGATATGTTGCAACAGTGTGTTGTGGTGTACTTAGACGACATCCTCATACACTCACCCACACTTGAGGCTCATCGTTCTGATGTTACACGGGTTCTTCAGAGACTACGTGAGAACGGCCTGTTTTGTAAACTTGAGAAATGTGAGTTCCATCAGACTCAAGTAACCTTCCTAGGTTATGTTATCTCCGTTGCAGGGTTCTCCATGGATCCTGACAAGTTATCTGTAGTTCTGCAGTGGCCTCGCCCAGTTGGTCTTCGGTCTATAAAACGTTTTTTGGGGTTCGCCAATTACTATAGAAAGTTTATTAAAAACTTTTCTTCCTTGGTCAAACCTATCACAGACATGACCCGTAAAGAGAATGATCCACTCCATTGGTCACCTACTGCCATTAAGGCCTTTGATAGTCTTAAGACTTCCTTTGCTGCTGCTCCAGTTCTGGCTCATCTTAACCCTGTCCTGCCTTTCGTTCTTGAGGTCGATGCGTCTGAGACTGGAGTAGGTGCTCTCTAGTCTCAACGTCCTACACCTGACGGTTCCTTGCATCCATGTGGTTTCTTCTCTAAGAAATTGTCTCCAGCAGAGTGCAATTATGAAATTGGCGACAGGGAATTACTGGCCATAATTTTGGCACTCAAAGAATGGAGGCATCTTCTCGAGGGTACTTGTGTGCCAGTGCTCATTCTTACTGACCACAAGAATTTAACTTATCTATCCGAAGCAAAACGTTTGTCGCCCCAACAGGCCAGATGGGCGCTATTTTTGTCTCGGTTTAATTATGTGGTCTCCTACCTGCCTGGTAGTAAGAATGTTAGGGCTGATGCCCTCTCTCAGGCTACCATACGTACTAATTTGACTTCTCCCTTGGGGGAGGAGATCCTGGCTGCACAAACCAGTGCACCTCCTGAGAAACCTAGTGGTAAGTGTTTTGTTCCTAAGAATCTTCAAACTAAACTTTTGCACACTTACCACTATCCTAAAGCCGCAGGTCACCCAGGCAAGAACCAAATGATTTGGTCTGTCACTCGACAATTCTGGTAGCCAGGTCTTCGTTCTGATGTTGCTGCGTATGTTGCCTCCTGCTCAGTTTGTGCACAGAATAAGACTCCTCAACGTCTTCCTGTGGGTCTTCTTCAACCTATTGCTAATGGTGAGCGTCCTTGGACACATCTTTCCATGGGCTTCATTGTCGAGCTCCCTGTTTCCAATGGCAATACTGTTATCCTTATGGTGGTTGACCGTTTTTCTAAAATGTCACATTGCATTCCCTTGAAGAAGTTGCCTACCACTCAGGAGCTTGCTTCAATTTTTGCCCGTGAGGTCTTCCGTTTACATGGGTTACCCAAGGAGATAGTGTCGGACCGGGGTAGCCAGTTTGTCTCCAGATTTTGGCGTTCCTTTTGTGCTCAAATGGGGATCCAGCTCTCCTTCTCCTCAGCATATCACCCTCAATCCAATGGGGCTGCGGAACGGTCTAATCAAGCTCTGGAACAGTTCCTCCATTGCTATGTCTCAGATCATCACAATAATTGGTCTGAACTGTTACCTTGGGCAGAGTTTGCTCGTAATAGTGCTATTAATGCTTCCTCCAAGTTATCCTCGTTCATGGCGAATTATGGGTTTCAACCATCCTTGTTGCCCGATTCATTCATGTCTCAGGGTATTCCAGCTTTGGAGGAGCATCTCCGGCAACTCCGTTCCACGTGGGTGCAGATTCAGGATTGCCTTCATTGTTCTATGCAGCGCCAAAAGTTCCAGGCTGATCATAGGCGTCTACCTGCACCTTCCTACCAGGTTGGTGAGAGAGTTTGGCTGTCGTCCCGCAACTTGAACCTATATGTGCCTTCCAATAAACTGGCTCCCCGTTATGTTGGTCTTTTTCGAATACTCCAACGGGTCAATCCTGTGGCCTACGCTCTTGACCTTCCTCCTGCAATGCACATCTCCAGTGTTTTTCATGTCTCCCTCTTGAAACCATTGGTTTGTAATCGGTTTACAACTGTGTTGCCTCGTCCCCGTCCTATCATTGTTGACAACCATGAGGAGTATGAGGTCAGCAGCATTATTGACTCTCGTATGTCCAGGGGCCGCGTACAGTATTTGGTTCATTGGAGGGGCTATGGTCCAGAGGAGCGTTCATGGGTTCCCTCCTCTGATGTTCATGCTCCCGCCCTCCTCTGTGCCTTCCATGCCCGTTTCCCCAATAAGCCTTTTGTCCTCCCGCGGGGGAGGGGTCGTTGAGGGGAGGGTACTGTCAGGGTTTTTTCCTGACTTGTTTACCATGTGCTGCTGGCAGCCATTTTACTCACCTCTCTTCCTGACTATGGTGCATTGTGAGGGATGCTGCTCATTTCCTGCACTTCCTTTTATGGCCAGACTGATGTGCATCATCCGTGTGAGACAGGATGCAGTCTCAGAATTGTGATGTCATCACTTATTATTTAAAGAGCCTTTGTTCAGTATGCTTTGCCCTTGTGTTGTCTCAGACCTGTTTGTGAGAGCTCCTGTGTATTACCTGGCTGTCTGACGTCCCTCCTGGTTCCTGATCCCTGGCTTGTTCCTGACTCTGCTGTTCTCCTTGTTCCTGATTCCGGCTTCCGACTACTCGCTTTGGCTCCTGACTCGGCTTGTCTGACTACCAGCTCTAGTTTTGACTCCTGGCTTGTTATTTGACTTGTGGACTTTTTATTATTTTTTGCTATTAATAAAGGTGTGATTATTTCTGCACTTCTCGTCTCAGTCTGATTCCTGGCACCCTGACACATCCTCTTCCAACGACATCCAACTGAAGAATGAAGGTTCCTTTAAATGACGTCATCCAAGATGGCGTCCCTTGAATTCCGATTGGCTGATAGGATTCTATCAGCCAATCGGAATTAAGGTAGGAAAAATCCTATTGGCAAGGGACACCATCTTGGATGACGTCATTTAAAGGAACCTTCATTCTTCAGTTGGTTGTCATTGGAAGAGGATGCTCCGCGTCGGCTGGATTGAAGATGGACCCGCTCCGCTCCGGATGGATGAAGATAGAAGCTGCCGCCTGGATGAACACTTCTGCCGTCTGGAGGTTCTCTTCTGCCCGGATTGGATGAAGACTTCTGCCCCTCTGGAGGACCACTTCTGCCCGGTTGGGTGAAGACGTCTCAAGGTAGGGTGATCTTCAAGGGGTTAGTGTTAGGTTTTACTAAGGGGGGATTGGCTGGGTTTTAGAGTAGGGTTGGGTGTGTGGGTGGGTTTTAATGTTGGGGGGGTATTGTATTTTTTTTACAGGCAAAAGAGCTGATTACTTTGGGGCAATGCCCCGCAAAAGGCCCTTTTAAAGGCTATTTGTAATTTAGTATAGGGTAGGGATTTTTTTATTTTGGGGGGCTTTTTTATTTTATTAGGGGGATTAGAGTAGGTGTAATTAATTTAAAATTCTTGTAATTATTTTATTATTTTTTGTAATTTAGTGTTTTTTTTCTTTCGTACTTTAGTTCATTTAATTTAATTGTAATTAATTGTAGTTAGTTTAGGTAATTAATTTCATTATAGTGTAGTGTTAGATGTAATTGTAACTTAGGTTAGGGTTTATTTTACAGGTAAATTTGTACTTATTTTAGCTAGGTAGTTATTAAATAGTTAATAACTATTTAATAACAATTGTACCTAGTTAAAATAAATAAAAAGTTGCCTGTAAAATAAAAATAAACCCTGAGATTTAATAACAATTGTACCTAGTTAAAATAAATACAAAGTTGCCTGTAAAATAAAAATAAACCCTGAGATAGCTACAATGTAACTATTAGTTATATTGTAGCTATCTTTGGGTTTATTTTACAGGAAAGTATTTAGTTTTAAATAGGAATAATTTATTTAATTGTAGTTATTTTATTTAGATTATTTAAAATTATATTTAAGCTAGAGGGGTTAGGGTTAGACTTAGGTTTAAGGGTTAATATATTTATTATAGTGGCGGCGACGTTGGGGGCGGCAGATTAGAGGTTAATAAGTGTAGTTAGGTGGCGGTGACATTGGGGGCGGCAGATTGGGAGTTAATAAATATAATGTAGGGTTCGGTGATGTTGGGGGCAGAAGATTAGGGGTTCATTAGTATAATGTAGGTAGCGGTGGTGTCCGGAGCGGCAGATTAGGGGTTAATAATATAATGTAGGTGGCG
Organism: Bombina bombina; assembly: GCF_027579735.1. Taxonomy (NCBI): domain Eukaryota; kingdom Metazoa; phylum Chordata; class Amphibia; order Anura; family Bombinatoridae; genus Bombina; species Bombina bombina. The sequence continues at coordinate 845,963 of NC_069500.1, forward strand.
ACGATGTCGGGGGTGGCAGATTAGGGGTTAATAAGTGTAATATTAGGGGTGTTTAGACTCAGGGTTCATGTTAGGGTGTTAGGTGTAAACGTAAAATGTATTTCCCCATAGGAATCAATGGGGCTGCGTTAGGAGCTGAACGCTGCCTTTTTGCAGGTGAAGTTTTTTTTCCAGCTGATTCTGCCCCATTGATTCCTATGGGGAAATTGTGCATGAGAACGTTCAGCCAGCTCACCTCTACCGTAAGCGCTGGTATTGAGGTAAGATGTGTAGCTAAATGTTGCTCTCCGATCACTTTTTTGCGGCTAACGCCAGGTTTAAAAAAAACTGTAATACCAGCGTTGTCTGTAGGTGAGCGGTGAACATAAACTGAGCGTTAGCACTGCAAGCCTTACCGTCAAAAACTCGTAATCTAGCCGTATGTTTTTAACTTGGAAAATAAATGTTCCATTTTATTTTTTAATATGTAAATCTATATATAATCACATAGATATCTAGGTATAGTTATATATTTTACTATATATATATATATATATATAATCACATAGATATCTAGGTATAGTTATATATTTTACTATATATATATATAATCACATAGGTATCTAGGTATAGTTATATATTTTACTATATATATATAGAGCCAAGATGAGCACTCTCACTTCGAACTTCAGCAGCCAGGGTGCTAGTGGGTAATAGATAAATGTGGCAAGAAACTTGCACTCACTGGACTTTTTAAATACCAAAATTTAATGTGACGTTTCGGAGATAGAGTCTGAGGAAGGGGATACTCTATCTCCGAAACGTCACATTAAATTTTGGTATTTAAAAAGTCCAGTGAGTGCAAGTTTCTTGCCACATTTACTATATATATATATATAATCACATAGGTATCTAGGTATAGTTATATATTTTACTATATATATATATAATCACATAGGTATCTAGGTATAGTTATATATTTTACTATATATATATATATATATATATATATATATATATATATATATATATATATAAATAAATTTACTTAAAGTATTTAGAGAGAAATATTGGAGAGGACAAAGTAGTGTTCTCTCCAAAAAAGACAGGGATTTCAGCACTCCATAGAATTATAAAATTAAGTCACTGACACATTCAAAGTAATTTATTTAATTTATTAGGAGCAGGTGTTCAAAGCTTTCGCGCAACCAAACAACTTCTGGGTCCCCTAAACGAAAACCACACAAAATTAGATATAAGTAAAATTTAATATCTGTGCAAACGAGTAACAAAAACCATGTACATTTCAATATACAATATGTACATTAAGTGCATAGATAAAGCTGGCCAGCTCACTGTGAGTAAACACGATGCAAATAGAAACCTAAGGTTAGGCTAGAGAATTATTAAGCAACACCCCTACCAGCGGGTAGCCCTGTATATTTACAGGAATCTGCTACCATGGATAATATTGGGGATCCATGCAAAATAACTCAAAATTACACAAGTGAAAATGGCAACGCCTCACTCAGGGGGTAACCCAAACAAACTTGGAAGTTTGTTACCTTGAGAATAATCTGAGGATCTATGCCAGTCACTTATATACTTAGCATTTAGGTAAAACAATTAGTTACATGCTTAACATTTTACACTCTATGTTCAAGAAACAACACCCTGACCAGAGGGTAGCACCAATATTGCAAAAAGGTACCTGCTACCTTGGTACTAATTGGGGATCTATGTTTCTCTAATAGTAGATGTGTAATCACAGCATTTATAAAAACCACATATATAGAGCAAGCAAAAAGAGCTATTAAGGAATTTGTTAATAGGAAACTCCTCACATCCGCTGTAGCCTTGTACAATTTAGTACATTTCATTAATTCCAGACAGTACATTCCATTTATAATATATATATATATTCACATAGATATCTAGGTATAGTTATATATTTTACTATCTATCTATCTATCATCTATCTATCTATCTATCTATCTATCTATCTAATCACATAGATATCTAGGTATAGTTATATATTTTACTATCTATCTATCTATCTATCTATCTATCTATCTATCTATCTATCTATCTATCTATATATATATATATATATATATATATATATATATATATATATAATAACTTTTTCCTCTAAGGGAAGAACATTGGAATGTGAAAAACGTACCTTCGGCTTTAGTACAGTTTAGTACAGTTTTGTTTTGTTTTTTGGGGAGCGCTGCAGAATAGAATGACAATTCTAATCTGGGCCACTAAATAAAAAGGATCTTATGTGTATTTTGTCACATGAAATGATTTATTAAATACGTATTATGTGTAACTATCTCTGTAGGAGACATGCTGGCAATTATCTTTGGCATTCTCTTCATGGTGACAGCTGTTGCATTCTTTGTTTATGTGAGAAGAAGCAAGAAACAGAGGTAAGAACAGATTCACAAAAGGCGATGTTGGGTCTGTATATGGAGGGTTGGCAGAGGGAGGCACAGGGTCTGTATATAGAGGGTTGGTAGAGGGAGGTCTGTATATGTAGGGTTGGTAGAGGGAGACACTGGATCTGTATATGTAGGGTTGGTAAAGGGAGACACAAGATCTGTATATGGAGAGTTGGCAGAGGGAGACACAGGGTCTGTATATGGAGGGTTGGCAGAGGGAGGTCTGTATATGTAGGGTTGGTAGAGGGAGGCACAGGGTCTGTATATAGAGGGTTGGTAGAGGGAGACACAAGATCTGTATATGTAGGGTTGGTAGAGGGAGACACAAGATCTGTATATGTAGGGTTGGTAGAGGGAGACACTGGATCTGTATATGTAGGGTTGGTAGAGGGAGACACTGGATCTGTATATGTAGGGTTGGTAGAGGGAGACACAAGATCTGTATATGGAGAGTTGGCAGAGGGAGACACAGGGTCTGTATATGGAGGGTTGGCAGAGGGAGGCACAGTGTCTGTATATAGAGGGTTCACAGAGGGAAGAATGGAGAAACACTTTGCCCCAAAATTACACAAGTTATTTGCTGTGGTTAAATGTAAATTATGGGATTCTCCTGATGGACCTTGTTAAACTTGAGGTTTACTTACTTGGGTCTCATTTTAGGAGCAGTGCGTAAGCATACAAATGAACAATTTACAAGGGTAGACTAAGCTCACAAGTATATGAGCCTAATAAAAAAAAAGTATTCTTCTATGCACTGATTGCCAAAATTAGATTGTCATTGTAGGAACTCCACAGTTTTATGGAAAAATATTAAAATTTACCTTTTATTATAACACTCTAAAACTGACAGCTAGATTTCACTGACATCTGCTGCCTTCACAAAAAATTAAAAACACATCTCCATAATGTTAATGATCTATTGTAGTTATATGGTGGTTTTGGGAGCAAACTAAATGCCAAATAATAATTATCGCACTGTTGTTAGGTAATTTTCTTGGCCTATTAGATGGCTTGCTTGACCCGACAACTACTGTGTGATCATTAATACTTTTTTTGCAGTTAGGTTTGCTTGTCCTAGGTGTGAGCTGTATATCCCAATGCTGGATGATAGCATGCTACAGAATATTTATTACACACTTAGAGGGGTTATATACTCCGCCGGGGGTATATGATGTCAAATGTGTATATTATAACTTAGTATCACACACTCATTGCTTTATTACCGTTATATACCATGTTGTTTGAAAATTCACTTAGCCTTATTGTTGGTTTACTTAGAATCACAACCTTGTAGAGTCTTTGTGTGTGTATATATTAGAAATTGGATTTGACCCCTCTCTTAAATATATTACAGATGCCACTATGGTTCTCTTGTTATAAATTATCAAATAATCCCTGAGAGAGGTTTAATCTTTGACTGGGTATGAAGGTACCTGATAGTTTGTATCTGTTATTCATCTACTAGTTGCCTTCATGATACTGATACGGATACCGGATTGAAATACTCAAACAGAGTTTCTCTGTAATTACCTTAATATCTAGTGGGTGACTTCATAGAATATCGATATAGGCAGTATCTATACCTGTGTTTAAATTTACCTACTAAGTAGAGTCACTGAATATTACTTAGTACTTGTAAAATATTTGGCTGAGTAAATATATCGTTATATTCTTTGTTATATACTCATGTCAGTACTATGTTGAGAATTGTTAGCTTTGCATAGTTATGATGTAGCAATAAGCCTATTGCCCAATATTACTTAAGGTTTGTTTTAACATGTACTGACACAGTTCATTATCCAATATTGCCTGATAGCAACCTATTTGGAACTGCGTTCAATAAAGAGACCTCTGTAAAAATGACCTTTTAATACCGTATGTTTATAAGAGACATTACCTCATTAGGTTAGATCATTGGATGTTACCTCTGTTTCTAAACAAAGGATGGATTACCTTTTAATACCGTTAGATTATAATAAGATATATTACTACTGATTAAATCCTATGATGTTACTATATAAAGTATACAATATCTTATGTGTGTAGAAAAAGTGCTACATGAATCCTAATATAAGATATCTTCAGTGTATAGCACTGTCATGTCGCAACCTTACTTTACTGCCCCTTTAAGATCACTCTTAGCTACACCTTAAATACCAGCATTCTGCTTCCTGTCATTGCTTGGTATTGTTTAGCACACTGACCTAAGCTTCAACCTGACTCGCCTACCTGCACAATCGATTCAGTTTCTTTAGCCTGAGGCTGCTTCTAGTCTGCCGGATCACGCTGATCTGTTGCTCTCCCGGATCTGCCGCCTCTGTGACGTCACACGCCGAGCAGGGCGCCTGTCAGCTCTCTACATCGCTGCAATCCCGCTGCTTCCAGCTCTCTTCAGACTGTAACCTTTCCGGATTATCTTGCTTCCTAAACTAACCAGGTACCTAGCCCAAATGGGTTAAATATTATTACTAATTTCTCTGTGGCCATGTATTTAGTTTATATGCGCATAACTATTTCCTTAACACTGTGTTACATTTTGCCTGAAAGCAAGCTCATCTGTTAGATTGCTGTATTCCTTCCCATATTTCATGCTGCGGCAGCAATAGTTTAGCTAAGAGCCTCTGAATTCTAATAACAACTGCTACTTGTGTGTATGTTGGGCTATTACTTATTACTAAGAGGTAATTTCTATGTAACTGCCTGCTACACAACCTGCTACAACAACTTATTTATTTGCACTCAGTGGCTGTGGTCCAACCTTTACTTTGTCTCATTACAGGCATTGCCTGAGACTTCACAGCACTATGTTTCTTGTACGTTATCCCAATCTTAATCTTGTATTCATACAATGTATGGCCTAGATTTGGAGTTCGGCGGTAGCCGTCAAAACCAGCGTTAGAGGCTCCTAACGCTGGTTTTGGCCGCCCGCTGGTATTTGGAGTCAGTGATTAAAGGGTCTAACGCTCACTTTTCAGCCGCGACTTTTCCATACCGCAGATCCCCCTACGCCATTTGCGTATCCTATCTTTTCAATGGGATCTTCCTAACGCCGGTATTTAGAGTCGTTTCTGAAGTGAGCGTTAGAGCTCTAACGACAAAACTCCAGCCGCCTGAAAAAAGCAGGAGTTAAGAGCTTTCTGGGCTAACGCCGGTTCATAAACCTCTTAACTACTGTACCCTAAAGTACAATAACACCCATAAACTACCTATGTACCCCTAAACCGAGCTCCCCCCACATCGCCGACACTCGATTAAAATATTTTAACCCCTAATCTGCCGACCGCCACCTACGTTATACTTATGTACCCCTAATCTGCTTCCCCTAACCCCGCCGACCCCTGTATTACATTTATTAACCCCTAACCTGCCCCCCACAACGTCGCCGCCAGCTACTTAAAATAATTAACCCCTAATCTTCCGACCGCAAAGCGCCGCCACCTATGTTATCCCTATGTACCCCTAATCTGCTGCCCCTAACACCACCGACCCCTATATTATATTTATTAACCCCTAATCTGCCCCCCTCAACGTCGCCGACACCTGCCTACACTTATTAACCCCTAATCTGCCGAGCGGACCGCACCGCTACTATAATAAAGTTATTAACCCCTAACCCGCCTCACTAACCCTATCATAAATAGTATTAACCCCTAATCTGCCCTCCCTAACATCGCCGACACCTACCTTCAATTATTAACCCCTAATCTGCCCTCCCTAACATCGCCGACACCTACCTTCAATTATTAACCCCTAATCTGCCGACCGGAGCTCACCGCTATTCTAATAAATGTATTAACCCCTAAAGCTAAGTCTAACCCTAACACTAACACCCCCCTAACTTAAATATAATTTACATCTAACGAAATAAATTAACTCTTATTAAATAAATGATTCCTATTTAAAGCTAAATACTTACCTGCAAAATAAATCCTAATATAGCTACAATATAAATTATAATTACATTGTAGCTATTTTAGGATTAATATTTATTTTACAGGCAACTTTGTAATTATTTTAACCAGGTACAATAGCTATTAAATAGTTAAGAACTATTTAATAGTTACCTAGTTAAAATAATAACAAATTTACCTGTAAAATAAATCCTAACCTAAGATATAATTAAACCTAACACTACCCTATCAATAAATTAATTAAATAAACTACCTACAATTACCTACAATTAACCTAACACTACACTATCAATAAATAAATTAAACACAATTCCTACAAATAAATACAATTAAATAAACTAGCTAAAGTACAAAAAATAAAAAAGAACTAAGTTACAAAAAATAAAAAAATATTTACAAACATAAGAAAAATATTACAACAATTTTAAACTAATTACACCTACTCTAAGCCCCCTAATAAAATAACAAAGCCCCCCAAAATAAAAAAATGCCCTACCCTATTCTAAATTAAAAAAGTTACAAGCTCTTTTACCTTACCAGCCCTGAACAGGGACCTTTGCGGGGCATGCCCCAAGAATTTCAGCTCTTTTGCCTGTAAAAAAAACATACAATACCCCCCCCCCAACATTACAACCCACCACCCACATACCCCTAATCTTACCCAAACCCCCCTTAAATAAACCTAACACTAAGCCCCTGAAGATCTTCCTACCTTGTCTTCACCATCCAGGTTCACCGATCCGTCCTGAAGAGCTCCTCCGATGTCCTGATCCAAGCCCAAGCGGGGGGCTGAAGAGGTCCATGATCCGGTCAAAGTCTTCATCCAAGCGGGGCAGAAGAGGATCTTCCATCCGATTGAAGTCATCATCCAGGCGGCATCTTCTATGGTCTTCCATCCGGAGCGAAGCGGCAGGATCCTGAAGACCTCCAGCGCGGAACATCCATCCGGCCCGACGACTGAACGACGAATGACTGTTCCTTTAAGGGACGTCATCCAAGATGGCGTCCCTCGAATTCCGATTGGCTGATAGGATTCTATCAGCCAATCGGAATTAAGGTAGGAATATTCTGATTGGCTGATGGAATCAGCCAATCAGAATCAAGTTCAATCCGATTGGCTGATCCAATCAGCCAATCAGATTGAGCTCGCATTCTATTGGCTGTTCCGATCAGCCAATAGAATGCGAGCTCAATCTGATTGGCTGATTGGATCAGCCAATCGGATTGAACTTGATTCTGATTGGCTGATTCCATCAGCCAATCAGAAAATTCCTACCTTAATTCCGATTGGCTGATAGAATCCTATCAGCCAATCGGAATTCGAGGGACGCCATCTTGGATGACGTCCCTTAAAGGAACAGTCATTCGTCGTTCAGTCGTCGGGCCGGATGGATGTTCCGCGCTGGAGGTCTTCAGGATCCTGCCGCTTCGCTCCGGATGGAAGACCATAGAAGATGCCGCCTGGATGATGACTTCAATCGGATGGAAGATCCTCTTCTGCCCCGCTTGGATGAAGACTTTGACCGGATCATGGACCTCTTCAGCCCCCCGCTTGGGCTTGGATCAGGACATCGGAGGAGCTCTTCAGGACGGATCGGTGAACCTGGATAGTGAAGACAAGGTAGGAAGATCTTCAGGGGCTTAGTGTTAGGTTTATTTAAGGGGGGTTTGGGTTAGATTAGGGGTATGTGGGTGGTGGGTTGTAATGTTGGGGGGGGTATTGTATGTTTTTTTTACAGGCAAAAGAGCTGAAATTCTTGGGGCATGCCCCGCAAAGGTCCCTGTTCAGGGCTGGTAAGGTAAAAGAGCTTGTAACTTTTTTAATTTAGAATAGGGTAGGGCATTTTTTTATTTTGGGGGGCTTTGTTATTTTATTAGGGGGCTTAGAGTAGGTGTAATTAGTTTAAAATTGTTGTAATATTTTTCTTATGTTTGTAAATATTTTTTTATTTTTTGTAACTTAGTTCTTTTTTATTTTTTGTACTTTAGCTAGTTTATTTAATTGTATTTATTTGTAGGAATTGTGTTTAATTAATTTATTGATAGTGTAGTGTTAGGTTAATTGTAGGTAATTGTAGGTAGTTTATTTAATTATTTTATTGATAGGGTAGTGTTAGGTTTAATTATATCTTAGGTTAGGATTTATTTTACAGGTAAATTTGTTATTATTTTAACTAGGTAACTATTAAATAGTTCTTAACTATTTAATAGCTATTGTACCTGGTTAAAATAATTACAAAGTTGCCTGTAAAATAAATATTAATCCTAAAATAGCTACAATGTAATTATAATTTATATTGTAGCTATATTAGGATTTATTTTACAGGTAAGTATTTAGCTTTAAATAGGAATCATTTATTTAATAAGAGTTAATTTATTTCGTTAGATGTAAATTATATTTAAGTTAGGGGGGTGTTAGTGTTAGGGTTAGACTTAGCTTTAGGGGTTAATACATTTATTAGAATAGCGGTGAGCTCCGGTCGGCAGATTAGGGGTTAATAATTGAAGGTAGGTGTCGGCGATGTTAGGGAGGGCAGATTAGGGGTTAATACTATTTATGATAGGGTTAGTGAGGCGGATTAGGAGTTAATAACTTTATTATAGTAGCGCTCAGGTCCGCTCGGCAGATTAGGGGTTAATAAGTGTAGGCAGGTGGAGGCGACGTTGTGGGGGGCAGATTAGGGGTTAATAAATATAATATAGGGGTCGGCGATGTTAGGGCAGCAGATTAGGGGTACATAGGGATAACGTAGGTTGCGGCGGTTTACGGAGCAGCAGATTAGGGGTTAAAAAAAATATGCAGGGGTCAGCGATAGCGGGGGCGACAGATTAGAGGTTAATAAGTGTAAGGTTAGGGTTGTTTAGACTCGGGGTTCATGTTAGAGTGTTAGGTGCAGACGTAGGAAGTGTTTCCCCATAGAAAACAATGGGGCTGCGTTAGGAGCTGAACGCTGCTTTTTTGCAGGTGTTAGGTTTTTTTTCAGCTCAAACAGCCCCATTGTTTCCTATGGGGATATCGTGCACGAGCACGTTTTTGAGGCTGGCCGCGTCCGTAAGCAACTCTGGTATCGAGAGTTGCATTTGCGGTAAAAATGCTCTACGCTCCTTTTTTGGAGCCTAACGCAGCATTTGTTTGAACTCTCGATACCAGAGTTAAATTTATGGTGCGGCCAGAAAAAAGCCCGCGGAGCGTTAACAGCCCTTCTACCGCCGAACTCCAAATCTAGGCCTATGTTTGGATATCCTCTGTTGATAAACAGTGGATAGATTACCTATTAATACCTTGGAATTGTGCTAACCATTTCTGCATATAATTCAAACTAAGGTTTTGTCTTCTCTGAGTACAAATGTAGGAATATTTAACAAGCCAGCCCGTACGCTAATACTGTTAACTGCCGTCTCACGGCTCCTAGTCTATGCACAATGTGAATTACATGGTGCCATTTACCTTTTACATACCGCTATTTTATCGCTATTTTGTAACCACTTTTGGACCCCTTGTGGATTATTGTTTAAAAAGATAGAACGGCTATCCCTGGATTTCTACTGTGAGTAGCTCAGAACTATCCACCAGGCACTGTTTACTGAATAATTTACCACCGCGTATTTAAACTACATCAATTATACATTTGCACATACATGGAGAGCAACTTAAAATAAGAAAACCCCTGACGCCGCGTTTCCCATACGCTTCCTCAGAGGCTTCCGCAGAAATGGTTAGCACAATTCCAAGGTATTAATAGGTAATCTATCCTCTGTTTATCAACAGAGGATATCCAAACATACATTGTATGAATACAAGATTAAGTTTGTCCTTAGAACCAGTGATAACGTACAAGAAACATAGTGCTATACACTGAAGATATCTTATATTTTACAAAGTAACATCTTAGGATTCATGTAGCACTTTTTCTACACACATAAGATATTGTATACTTTATATAGTAACATCATAGGATTTAATCAGTAGTAATATATCTTATTATAATCTAACGGTATTAAAAGCTAATCCATCCTTTGTTTAGAAACAGAGGTAACATCCAATGATCTAACCTAATGAGGTAATGTCTCTTATAAACATACGGTATTAATAGGTCATTTTTACAGAGGTCTCTTTATTGAACACAGTTCCAAATAGGTTACGCTAAATAGGTTAAGCGAACAATTCTCAACATAGTACTGACATGAGTATATAACAAAGAATATAACGATATATTTACTCAGCCAAATATTTTACAAGTACTAAGTAATATTCAGTGACTCTACTTAGTAGGTAAATTTAAACACAGGTATAGATACTGCCTATATCGATATTCTATGAAGTCACCCACTAGATATTAAGGTAATTACAGAGAAACTCTGTTTGAGTATTTCAATCCGGTATCCGTATCAGTATCATGAAGGCAACTAGTAGATGAATAACAGATACAAACTATCAGGTACCTTCATACCCAGTCAAAGATTAAACCTCTCTCAGGGATTATTTGATAATTTATAACAAGAGAACCATAGTGGCATCTGTAATATATTTAAGAGAGGGGTCAAATCCAATTTCTAATATATACACACACAAAGACTCTACAAGGTTGTGATTCTAAGTAAACCAACAATAAGGCTAAGTGAATTTTCAAACAACATGGTATATAACGGTAATAAAGCAATGAGTGTGTGATACTAAGTTATAATATACACATTTGACATCATATACCCCCGGCGGAGTATATAACCCCTCTAAGTGTTTAATAAATATTCTGTAGCATGCTATCATCCAGCATTGGGATATACAGCTCACACCTAGGACAAGCAAACCTAACTGCAAAAAAAGTATTAATGATCACACAGTAGTTGTCGGGTCAAGCAAGCCATCTAATAGGCCAAGAAAATTACCTAACAACAGTGCGATAATTATTATTTGGCATTTAGTTTGCTCCCAAAACCACCATATAACTACAATAGATAATTAACATTATGGAGATGTGTTTTTAATTTTTTGTGAAGGCAGCAGATGTCAGTGAAATCTAGCTGTCAGTTTTAGAGTGTTATAATAAAAGGTAAATTTTAATATTTTTCCATAAAACTGTGGAGTTCCTACAATGACAATCTAATTTTGGCAATCAGTGCATAGAAGAATACTTTTTTTGGATTAGGCTCATATACTTGTGAGCTTAGTCTACCCCTGTAATCTGTATATAGAGGGTGGGCAGAGGGAGACAAAAGGTCTGTATATGGAGGGTTGGTAGAGGGAGACACTGGATCTGTATATGGAGAGTTGGCAGAGGGAGACACAGGGTCTGTATATGGAGGGTTGGCAGAGGAAGACACAGGGTCTGTATATAGAGGGTTGGCAGAGGGAGGCACAGGGTCTGAATATAGAGGGTTGGCAGAGGGAGGCACAGGGTCTGTATATGGAGGGTTGGCAGAGGGAGGCATAGGGTCTGTATATGGAGGGTTGGCAGAGGGAGGCACAGGGTCTGTATATGAAAAGTTGTCAGAGGGAGGCACAGGGTCTGTATATAGAGGGTTGATAGAGGGAGGTACAGGGTCTGTATATAGAGGGTTGGCAGAGGGAGACACTGGATCTGTATATGGAGGGTTAATAGAGGGAGATACAGGGTCTGTATATAGAGGGTTGGCAGAGGGAGACACAGGGTCTGTATATGTAGGGTTGGTAGAGGGAGACACTGGATCTGTATATGGAGGGTTGACAGAGGGAGAAACAGGGTCTTTATATAGAGGGTTGGCAGAGAGAAACACTAGATCTGTATATGGAGGGTGGGCAGAGGGAGACACAGGGTCTGTATATAGAGGGTTGGCAGAGGGAGGCACAGGGTCTGTATATAGAGGGTTGGCAGAGGGAGGCACAGGGTCTGTATATAGAGGGTTGGCCGAGGGAGGCACAGGGTCTGTATATGGAGGGTTGGCAGAGGGAGGCATAGGGTCTGTATATGGAGGGTTGGCAGAGGGAGGCACAGGGTCTGTATATGAAAAGTTGTCAGAGGGAGGCACAGGGACTGTATATAGAGGGTTGATAGAGGGAGGTACAGGGTCTATATATAGAGGGATGATAGAGGGAGGTACAGGGTCTGTATATGGAGGGTTGGTAGAGGGAGACACATGGTCTGTATATGGAGGGTTGGCAGAGGGAGACACTGGATCTGTATATGGAGGGTTAATAGAGGGAGATACAGGGTCTGTATATAGAGGGTTGGCAGAGGGAGACACAGGGTCTGTATATGTAGGGTTGGTAGAGGGAGACACTGGATCTGTATATGGAGGGTTGACAGAGGGAGAAACAGGGTCTGTATATAGAGGGTTGGCAGAGAGAGACACTAGATCTGTATATAGAGGGTTGGTAGAGGGAGACAGAGGGTCTGTATATAGAGGGTTGACAGAGGGAGATACAGGGGTTGTATGTGGAGGGTTGGTAGAGGGAGACACAGGGTCTGTATATAGAGGGTTAGCAGAGGGAGGTACAGGCTCTGTATATAAAGAGTTGGTAGAGGGAGACACTGGATCTGTCTATGGAGGGTTGGCAGAGGGAGACACTGGATCTGTATATGGAGGGTTGGCAGAGGGAGACACTGGATCTGTATATAGAGGATTGGCAGAGGGAGACACAGGGTCTGTATATCTAGGGTTGGTAGAGGGAGACACTGGATCTGTATATGGAGGGTTGGCAGAGGGAGACACGATATGTATATGGAGGGTTGGTAGAGGGAGACATTGGATCTATATATGGAGGGTTGGTAGAGGGAGAAACAGGGTCTGTATATGGAGGGTTGGCAGAGGGAGACACAGGGTTTGTATATGGAGGGTTGGCAGAGGGAGAAACTGGATCTGTATATGGAGGGTTGGTAGAGGGAGACACAGGATCTGTATATAGAGGGTTGGCAGAAGGAGACACTGGGTCTGTATATGGAGGGTTGGTAGAGGGAGACACAGGGTCTGTATATGGAGGGTTGGTAAAGGGAGACACAGGGTTTGTATATGGAGGGTTGGTAGAGGGAGACACAAGGTCTGTATATGGAGGGTTGGTATAGGGAGACACAAGGTCTGTATATGGAGGCCCCTCTACCCCAGAGATCAGCAAGGAGAGGCAGATGGATCACTGTAGGCTCTGGAAGAATTAGAACAGTAGACCAGAAGCATTGCCCACAACCTCTGCCATTGCAAAACTCCTATGCTGCTCTTGCCCAATACACTTGTGATGAGGAGATTGCTGTTTCTGAGCCCTCTGAAGCTGTAACAGGTAATTTCAATCTATTGGTACCTGATTCTCCAGGTAACATAACACAGGAAAGAACTGCAGATGTGTTTTTGAGGAAAAGACTGTTAGTGGGTGACTCTATTTTGAGGAATGTGTATTTAGGTGAAAGTAAAGGAGAAACAAGGGAGGTTAGATGTCTTCCAGGAGCTACTGCTCACAGGGATAAGAATCGTATTTTGAGAATTGTTAAGGCAGCAGGAAAGGGAAGTGAGTTAGATGTGATTGTACATTTAGGAACAAATGATCTGGCTAGTATTCATGTTGCTGCTGTTCAGAAAGAGTTTTGTGACCTAGGTAATCATTTAGAGACTGTGGCATCAACTCTATCATTTTCTGCTATTTTACCTGTGTATGGCCAGGAAGCAGGAAAGATGGAGCGGATAACAACATTTAATTCTTGGTTAGATAAGTGGTGCAGGGAACGAGGATTTGGTTTTATTGGCCATTATAGCTCTGTTTGGAAAGATACTAGGTTATTTAGGAGAGATGGCTTGCATTTGGATGCTAAAGGAACAGAGTATCTGGGAGAGGAGTTCAAATACTTTATTAGAAATCATTTAAACTAATAAAGGGGGGTAGCATTAATATATCCACCTGCCCCCCACAGCATGCCAAAACTGTTAGTCCAAGTAACAATTCTAGAAATTCTAGTAGAAAAATTCTTCGTGCTATGAGCACAAATGCTCGCAGCTTAGGAAATAAATTACCTGAACTCATTTCAATAATGACTAGGGACAACTTGGATTTAGTAGCTATAACAGAAACATGGTACAATGATTTGCATGACTGGGACATAGTCATACCTGGATACAGGTTATTTAAAAAGAACAGAGTAGGAAAGAAAGGTGGAGGAGTTGCTTTGTATGTAAATGAAAATATAAAGGTTACTGAAATTGTAGGAACAAATGATGAGGTGGAAAGTATTTGGGTGACTTTGGAAATTGGAGATAAAAATGTTTTTAGAATAGGGGTTGTATATAGGCCTCCATTGCAGGATGAAAAACTGGACAATCTGTTATTAGATGAAATAACCAAAATGACCATGAAGGGTAAGGTTATAGTACTGGGGGACTTTAATTTGCCAGATATAGACTGGAAGATTCCTTCTGCTAGATCGGCTAGAAGCAGGTATATTCTTGAATCTCTGCTAGGGGAATCACTTGAACAATTAGTCAAGAAACCAACTCGTAAGGAAGCTATATTAGATCTAATACTTACAAACAGTGATACAGTTTCAGATGTGTCTGTAGGTGAGAACTTAGGATCCAGTGATCATCAATCTGTTTGGTTTAGTATTCATGTTCAGGAACTGTCCACCCAGACTAAAACAAAAGTTTTAGACTTTAGGACGGCAGATTTTTCATTAATGGGAGAATACCTAAAAAACTATTTAAAGGGGAAAACTCTTATTACAGGGGTTCAAGAACAGTGGGAATTTGTGAAAGGTGCCATTTTAGATGCAACCGCACACTGTAGTAGACATGTCTGTAAAAGTATAAGAAAGCGGAAACCAATTTGGTTTTCCAAAGAAGTAGCACATGCTGTAAAGACAAAAAAGATAGCTTATAAAAATTACAGACACACAAGCAGATGATGATATGAAAATATGGAGACTCCAACAAAAAAAGACTAAGCAGTTAATTAGGAAGGTTAAAGCTCATGCAGAAGAGAAGATAGCACAGTCAGTAAAACATGGGGACAAAACATTCTTTAGATATATCAGTGAAAGAAGAAAAAATAAGGTAGGAATAGTAAAATTGAAATCAGTTGATGGTAGAATAATAGAAGGTGATAAGCAGATTGCAGACTGTCTCAATGATTACTTCTGTTCTGTTTTCACTAAAGATTGTGAAGATACAATGTCTACATTAAGGGATGCTACGCAAAATAGAAACAAGCTTAACAGTAATCTTTTTACAGAGGATGAGGTTTTGTTAGCATTATCAAAAATAAATGTTACAAAGGCAGTGGGTCCTGATAATATTCATCCAAGGGTTTTAAAAGAACTTTGATCAGTGCTAACTGTCCCATTAACTGATCTGTTTAATCAGTCACTATTAACAGGAGCTGTCCCAGATGATTGGAGAATAGCAAATGTAATACCTCTTCATAAAAAGGGCAGTAGAGAAGAATCTGGCAACTACAGGCCAGTTAGTTTAACTTCAGTAGTAGGGAAATTAATGGAAAGCCTCTTAAAAGAAAGAATTATGACTTACATAAAGACAAACAATTTAGAGGACCAAAATCAGCATGGTTTTACTTCAGGGAGATCATGTCAGACTAATCTAATTGACTTCTTTGATTATGTAACAAAAGTATTAGACAAAGGAGGAGCAGTTGATGTAGCATATCTAGATTTCAGCAAAGCATTTGACACCGTCCCACACAATAAACTTATTCACAAACTATATCTCCTTGGTCTAGATTCAAAAATTGTAAACTGGGTGGAATGCTGGCTTAAGGACAGAAAACAAAGTGTCTTAGTAAATGGAGTTCATTCAGCAGAGGGGGCTGTTACTAGTGGTGTTCCTCAGGGGTCAGTTCTGGGGCCTGTTTTGTTTAACATATTTATCTGCGATATCAGCAAAGGGCTACAGGGGAAAGTATGTCTCCTTGCAGATGATACAAAAATTTGCAACAGAGTGGATGTTCCAGGGGGGGTAGACAAAATGAGAAGTGATATACAACAATTGGAGGATTGGACAAACGACTGGGATCTAAAGTTTAACACAGCAAAGTGTAAAATAATGCATTTAGGGAAGAAAAATCCAAATGTTAATTACAGACTCAATGACACTTTACTGACTGTTACAGACGAGGAACAGGACTTGGGAATTATTATTTCAGATGATTTAAAACTTAGTAAACAATGTAGTAATGCAGCAAGTAAGGCTAGCAGAATGCTTGGATGTATTGGTAGAGGTATTTGCAGCAGAAATAGTAAGGTTCTTATGCCACTTTATAGATCATTAGTTAGGCCTCATCTTGAGTATTGTGTGCAGTTCTGGAGGCCATATCTTCAGAAGGATATTAACAAACTTGAATCTGTGCAAAGGAGGGCTACCAAAATGGTACATGGTCTAAAAAATAAAACTTACCAGGATAGGCTCAATGACCTAAATATGTATAGCTTAGAGGAGACAAGGGAAAGAGGTGATATGATAGCAACTTTCAAGTACATTAAAGGGTTTAGTAAAACTGAGGCTGTGGGTATTTTACATAAAATGGAAAATTCAAGAACAAGGGGTCATGAGCTCAAGCTAAAGGGTAGTAGATTCAGGAGTAATTTGAGGAAGCACTTCTTTACAGAAAGATTGATTTATGGAATAAACTTCCTCAAGAGGTAGTAGCAACAAACACTGTGGGGGACTTTAAAAATGCATGGGACAAGCATAGGGCTATCCTACGAACTAGATAAGTTTATACTGTTAGGTAAGGTCGGGCAGACTTGCTGGGCCTATGGCTCTTATCTGCCGTCAATATCTATGTTTCTATGTTAGGCAGAGGAAGACACAAGGTCTGTATATGGAGGGTTGGTAGAGGGAGACACAGTTCTGTATATGGAGGGATGGCAGAGGGAGGCACAGGATCTGTATATGTAGGGTTGGTAGAGGGAGACACAGGGTCTGTATATGTAGGGTTGGTAGTGGGAGACACTGGGTCTGTATATGGAGGGTTGGTAGAGGGAGACACTGGATCTGTATATGGAGAGTTGGCAAAGGGAGACACAGGGTTTGTATATGTATGGTTGGTAGAGGGAGACACTGGATCTGTATATGTAGAGTTGGCAGAGGGAAGCACAGTGTCTGTATGTGTAGGGTTGGTAGAGGGAGACGCTGGATCTGTATATGGAGAGTTGGCAGAGGGAGGCACAAGGTCTGTATATGGAGGGTTGGTAGAGGGAGGCACAGGGTTTGTATATAGAGGGTTGGCAGAGGGAAACATAAGGTCTGTATATGGAGGGTTGGCAGAGGGAGACACTGGATCTGTATATGGAGGGATGGCAGAGGGAAACACAGGGTCTGTATATGGAGGGTTGGCAGAGGGAGACACAGGGTCTGTATATAGAGGGTTGGCAAAAGTAGAGGTTGGATCTGTATATGGAGGGTTGGTAGAGGGAGACACAGGCTCTGTATATAGAGGGTTGGCAGAGGGAGACACTGGATCTGTATATAAAGGGTTGGCAAAGGGAGAGGTTGGATCTGTATATGGAGGGTTGGTAGAGGGAGACACAGGGTCTGTATATGGAAGGTTGGTAGAGGGAGACACAGGGTCTGTATATGGAGGGTTGGTAGAGGGAGACATAGGGTCTGTATATGGAGGGTTGGTAGAGGGAGACACAGAGTCTGTATATGGAGGGTTGACAGAGGGAGACACAAGATCTGTATATGGAGGGTTGGCAGAGGGAGACACAAAATCTGTATATAAATGGTTGGTAGAGGAAGTCACAGGGTCTGTATATGGAGGGTGCTGGTGGAGGTGATAAGACATCTGATCATAAGAGATTGGTTCCTGTGCTGCTGTAACAGTCTCAGTGAGTAGGAAGGTTTTTAGGACAGGTGCAGGTGATTAGACATCTAATCATCAGAGCTTCGTTCCTGTGCTGCTGTAAAATTCTCAGTGAGTATGAAGGTTCTCAGGACAGGTGGAGGTGATAAGGCATCTAATAATCAGAGCTTGGTTCCTGTGCTGCTGTAACAGTCTCAGTGAGTAGGAAGGTTCTCAGGACAGGTGGAGGTGATAAGGCATCTAATCATCAGAGCTTCGTTCCTGTGCTGCTGTAAAATTCTCAGTGAGTAGGAAGGTTCTCAGGACGGTGGAGGTGATAAGACATCTAATCATCAGAGCGTGGTTCCTGTGCTGCTGTAACATTGTCAGTGAGTAGGAAGGTTCTCAGGACAGGTGCAAGTGATAAGGCATCTAATCATCAGAGCTTGGTTCCTGTGCTGCTGTAACAGTCTCAGTGAGTAGGAAGGTTCTCAGGACGGTGCAGGTGATAAGGCATCTAATCATCAGAGCTTGGTTCCTGTGCTGCTGTAACAGTCTCAGTGAGTAGAAAGGTTCTCAGGACAGGTGGAGGTGATAAGACATCTAATCATCAGAGCTTGGTTCCTGTGCTGCTGTAACATTGTCAGTGAGTAGGAAGGTTCTCAGGACGATGGAAGTTATAAGACATCTAATTATCAGAGCTTGGTTCCTGTGCTGCTGTAACATTGTCAGTGAGTAGAAAGGTTCTCAGGACAGTTGGAGGTGATAAGGCATCTAATCATCAGAGCTTGGTTCCTGTGCTGCTGTAACAGTCTCAGTGAGTAGGAAGGTTCTCAGGACGGTGCAGGTGATAAGGCATCTAATCATCAGAGCTTGGTTCCTGTGCTGCTGTAACAGTCTCAGTGAGTAGGAAGGTTCTCAGGACAGGTGGAGGTGATAAGGCATCTAATCATCAGAGCTTGGTTCTGTGCTGCTGTAACATTGTCAGTAAGTTGGAAGGTTATCAGGATGGTGCATGTGATAAAGCATCTAATCATCAGAGCCTGGTTCCTGTGCTGCTGTAACAGTCTCAGTGAGTAGGAAGGTTCTCAGGACAGGTGGAGGTAATAAGGCATCTAATCATCAGAGCTCTCTTCTTGTGCTGCTGTAACATTCTCGGTGAGTAGGAAGGTTCTCAGGACAGGTGCAGATGATAAGGCATCTAATCACCAGAGCTTGGTTCCTGTGCTGGTGTAACATCCTCAGTGAGTAAGAAGGTTCTCAGGACAGGTGCAGGTGATAAGGCATCTAATCATCAGAGCCTGGTTCCTATGCTGCTGTAACAGTCTCAGTGAGTAGGTAGGTTCTCAGGACAGGTGCATGTGATAAGGCATCTAATCTTCAGAGCTTTA
Organism: Bombina bombina; assembly: GCF_027579735.1. Lineage (NCBI taxonomy): Eukaryota > Metazoa > Chordata > Amphibia > Anura > Bombinatoridae > Bombina > Bombina bombina. The sequence continues at coordinate 865,449 of NC_069500.1, forward strand.
TTCCTGTGCTGCTGTAACATTGTCAGTGAGAAGGAAGGTTCTCAGGACGGTGAAGGTGATAAGGCATTTACTCATCAGAGCTTGGTTCCTGTGCTGATGTAACATTGTCAGTGAGTAGGAAGGTTCTCAGGACAGGTGATAAGGCATCTAATCATCAGAGCCTGGTTCCTGTGCTGCTGTAACAGTCTCAGTGAGTAGGTAGGTTCTCAAGACAGGTGGAGGTGATAAGGCATCTAATCATCAGAGCTTGGTTCCTGTGCTGCTGTAACATTGTCAGTGAGAAGGAAGGTTCTCAGGACGGTGAAGGTGATAAGGCATTTAATCATCAGAGCTTGGTTCCTGTGCTGATGTAAAATTGTCAGTGAGTAGGAAGGTTCTCAGGACAGGTGATAAGGCATCTAATCATCAGAGCTTGGTTCCTGTACTGCTGTAACATTGTCAGTGAGTAGGAAGGTTCTCAGGACAGGAGGAGATGATAAGGCATCTAATCATCAGAGCTTGGTTCCTGTGCTGTTGTAACATTCTCAGTGAGTAGGAAGGTTCTCAGGACGGTGCAGGTGATAAGTCATCTAATGATCAGAGCTTGTTCCTATGCTGCTGTAACATTGTCAGCGTGTAGGAAGGTTCTCAGGACAGTGGAGGTGATAAGGCATCTAATCATCAGAGCTTGGTTCCTGTTCTGCTGTAACATTGTCAGTGAGTAGGAAGGTTCTCTGGACAGGTGATAAGGCATCTAATCATCAGAGCTTGGTTCCTGTGCTGCTGTTACAATCTCAGTTAGTAGGAAGGTTCTCAGGACAGGTGCAGGTGATAAGGCATCTAATCATCAGAGCTTGGTTCTTGTGCTGCTGTAACAGTCTCAGTGAGTAGGATGGTTCAATGGACAGGTGCAGGTGATAAGGCATCTAATCATCAGAGCTTGATTCCTGTACTGCTGTAACATTCTCAGTGAGTAGGAAGGTTCTCAGGACGGTGCAGGTGATAAGTCTTCTAATGATCAGAGCTTGTTCCTGTGCTGCTGTAACAGTCTCAGTGAGTAGGAAGGTTCTCAGGACAGGTGCAGGTGATAAGGCAACTAATCATTAGAGCTGGTTCCTGTGCTGGTGTAACATTCTCAGTGAGAAGGAAGGTTCTCAGGACAGGTGCAGGTGATAAGGCATCTAATCATTAGAGCTTGGTTAATGTGCAGCTGTAACATTCTCAGTTAGTAGAAAGGATCTCAGGACAGGTGCAGGTGATACGGCATCTAATCATTAGAGATTTGTTCCTTTGCTGCTGTAACAGTCTCAGTGAGTAGGAAGGTTCTCAGGACAGTTGCAGGTGATAAGGCATATAATCATTAGAGCACCTGACGGTGCAAGTGATAAGGCACCTAATCATCATACCTTGGCTCCTGTGCTGCTGTAACAGTTTTAGTGAGTAAGAAGGTTTTCAGGACAGGTGCAGGTGATAAGGCATCTAATCATCAGAGCTTGGTTCCTGTGCTGGTGTAACATTCTCAGTGAGTAAGAAGGTTCTCAGGACGGTGCAGGTGATAAGGCATCTAATCATCAGAGCTTGGTTCCTGTGCTGGTGTAACATTCTCAGTGAGTAGGAAGGTTCTCAGGACGGTTTAGGCGATAAGGCATCTAATCATCAGAGCTTGGCTCCTGTGCTGCTGCAACACTGTCAGTGAGTAGGAAGGTTCTCAGGACAGGTGCAGGTGATAAGAAATCTGATCATCAGAGCTTGGTTCCTGTGGTGGTGTAACATTCTCAGTGAGTAGGATGGTTCTCAGGACAGGTGCAGGTGATAAGGCATCTAATCATTAGAGCTTGGTTCCTGTGGTGGTGTAACATTCTCAGTGAGTAGGAAGGTTCTCAGGATGGTGCAAGTGATAAGGCATCTAATCATCATACCTTGGCTCCTGTGCTGCTGTAACAGTTTTAGTGAGTAGGAAGGTTTTCAGGACAGGTGCAGGTGATAATGCATCTAATCATTAGAGGTTAATTCCTGTGCTGGTGTAACAGTTTTAGTGAGTAGGAAGGTTCTCAGGACGGTGAAGGTGATAAGGCATTTAATCATCAGAGCTTGGTCCCTGTGCTGATGTAACATTGTCAGTGAGTAGGAAGGTTCTCAGGACAGGTGATAAGGCATCTAATCATCAGAGCTTGGTTCCTGTACTGCTGTAACATTGTCAGTGAGTAGGAAGGTTCTCAGGACAGGAGGAGATGATAAGGCATCTAATCATCAGAGCTTGGATCCTGTGCTGCTGTAACATTATCAGTGAGTAGGAAGGTTCTCAAGACGGTTCAGGTGATAAGTCATCTAATGATCAGAGCTTGTTCCTATGCTGCTGTAACATTGTCAGCGTGTAGGAAGGTTCTCAGGACGGTGGAGGTGATAATGCATCTAATTATCAGAGCTTGGTTCCTGTGCTGCTGTAACATTGTCAGTGAGTAGGAAGGTTCTCAGGACAGGTGCAGGTGATAAGGCATCTAATTATCAGAGCTTTGTTCCTGTGCTGCTGTTACAATCTCAGTTAGTAGGAAGGTTCTCAGGACAGGTGCAGGTGATAAGGCATCTAATCATCAGAGCTTGGTTCCTGTGCTGCTGTAACAGTCTCAGTGAGTAGGATGGTTCTCAGGACAGGTGCAGGTGATAAGGCATCTAATCATCAGAGCTTGGATCCTGTGCTGCTGTAACATTCTCAGTGAGTAGGAAGGTTCTCAGGACGGTGCAGGTGATAAGTCATCTAATGATCAGAGCTTGTTCCTATGCTGCTGTAACATTGTCAGCGTGTAGGAAGGTTCTCAGGACGGTGGAGGTGATAAGGCATCTAATCATCAGAGCTTGGTTCCTGTGCTGCTGTAACAGTCTCAGTGAGTAGGAAGGTTCTCAGGACAGGTGCAGGTGATAAGGCAACTAATCATTAGAGCTGGTTCCTGTGCTGGTGTAACATTCTCAGTGAGAAGGAAGGTTCTCAGGACAGGTGCAGGTGATAAGGCATCTAATCATTAGAGCTTGGTTAATGTGCAGCTGTAACATTCTCAGTGAGTAGAACGGATCTCAGGACAGGTGCAGCTGATACGGCATCTAATCATTAGAGATTTGTTCCTTTGCTGCTGTAACAGTCTCAGTGAGTAGGAAGGTTCTCAGGACAGTTGCAGGTGATAAGGCATATAATCATTAGAGCACCTGACGGTGCAAGTGATAAGGCACCTAATCATCATACCTTGGCTCCTGTGCTGCTGTAACAGTTTTAGTGAGTAGGAAGGTTTTCAGGACAGGTGCAGGTGATAAGGCATCTAATCATCAGAGCTTGGTTCCTGTGCTGGTGTAACATTCTCAGTGAGTAGGAAGGTTCTCAGGACGGTTTAGGCGATAAGGCATCTAATCATCAGAGCTTGGTTCCTGTGCTGCTGCAACAATGTCAGTGAGCAGGAAGGTTCTCAGGACAGGTGCAGGTGATAAGGCATCTGATCATCAGAGCTTGGTTCCTGTGCTGCTGTAACATTGTCAGTGAGTAGGAAGGGTCTCAGGACGGTGCAAGTGATAAGGCATCTAATGATCAGAGCTTGTTCCTATGCTGCTGTAACATTGTCAGCATGTAGGAAGGTTCTCAGGACGGTGGAGGTGATAAGGCATCTAATCATCAGAGCTTGGTTCCTGTGCTGCTGTAACATTGTCAGTGAGTAGGAAGGTTCTCAGGACAGGTGCAGGTGATAAGGCATCTAATCATCAGAGCTTGGTTCCTGTTCTGCTGTAACATTGTCAGTGAGTAGGAAGGTTCTCAGGACAGGTGCAGGTGATAAGGCATCTAATTATCAGAGCTTGGTTCCTGTGCTGCTGTTACAATCTCAGTTAGTAGGAAGGTTCTCAGGACAGGTGCAGGTGATAAGGCATCTAATCATCAGAGCTTGGTTCCTGTGCTGCTGTAACAGTCTCAGTGAGTAGGATGGTTCTCAGGACAGGTGCAGGTGATAAGGCATCTAATCATCAGAGCTTGGTTCCTGTACTGCTGTAACATTGTCAGTGAGTAGGAAGGTTCTCAGGACAGGAGGAGATGATAAGGCATCTAATCATCAGAGCTTGGTTCCTGTGCTGCTGTAACATTGTCAGTGAGTAGGAAGGTTCTCAGGACAGGTGCAGGTGATAAGGCAACTAATCATTAGAGCTGGTTCCTGTGCTGGTGTAACATTCTCAGTGAGAAGGAAGGTTCTCAGGACAGGTGCAGGTGATAAGGCATCTAATCATTAGAGCTTGGTTAATGTGTAGCTGTAACATTCTCAGTGAGTAGAAAGGATCTCAGGACAGGTGCAGGTGATACGGCATCTAATCATTAGAGATTTGTTCCTTTGCTGCTGTAACAGTCTCAGTGAGTAGGAAGGTTCTCAGGACAGTTGCAGGTGATAAGGCATATAATCATTAGAGCACCTGACGGTGCAAGTGATAAGGCACCTAATCATCATACCTTGGCTCCTGTGCTGCTGTAACAGTTTTAGTGAGTAGGAAGGTTTTCAGGACAGGTGCAGGTGATAAGGCATCTAATCATCAGAGCTTGGTTCCTGTGCTGGTGTAACATTCTCAGTGAGTAGGAAGGTTCTCAGGACGGTTTAGGCGATAAGGCATCTAATCATCAGAGCTTGGTTCCTGTGCTGCTGCAACATTGTCAGTGAGTAGGAAGGTTCTCAGGACAGGTGCAGGTGATAAGGCATTTGATCATCAGAGCTTGGTTCCTGTGCTGCTGTAACATTGTCAGTGAGTAGGAAGGGTCTCAGGAAGGTGCAGGTGATAAGGCATCTAATCATCAGAGCTTGGTTCCTGTGCTGCTTTAACAGTCTCAGTGAGTAGGATGGTTCTCAGGACAGGTGCAGGTGATAAGGCATCTAATCATTAGAGCTTGGTTCCTGTGGTGGTGTAACATTCTCAGTGAGTAGGAAGGTTCTCAGGACGGTGCAAGTGATAAGGCATCTAATCATCAGAGCTTGGTTCCTGTGCTGGTGTAACATTTTCTGTGAGTAGGAAGGTTCTCAGGACAGGTGCAGGTGATAAGCCATCTAATCATTAGAGCTTGGATCATGTGCTGCTGTAACATTGTCAGTTAGTAGGAAGGTTCTCAGGACGGTGCAGGTGATAAGGCATCTAATCATCAGAGCTTGATTCCTGTGCTGGTATAACATTGTCAGTTTGTAGGAAGGTTCTCAGGACAGGTGGAGGTGATAAGGCATCTAATCATCAGAGCTTGGTTCCTGTGCTGCTGTAACAGTCTCAGTGTGTAGGACGGTTCTCAGGACGGTGGAGGTAATAAGGCATCTAATCATATGAGCTTGGTTCCTGTACTGCTGTAACATTGTCAGCGTGTAGGAAGGTTCTCAAGATGGTGCAGTTTATAAGGCATCTAATCATCAGAGCCTGGTTCCTGTGCTACTGTAACAGTCTCAGTGAGTAGGAAAGTAGGAAGGTTCTAAGGACAGGTGCAGGTGATAAGAAATCTAATCATCAGAGCTTGGTTCCTGTGCTGCTGTAACATTGTCGGTGTGTAGTAAGGTTCTCAGGATGGTGGAGGTGATAAGGCATCTGATTACCAGAGCTTGGTTCCTGTGCTGGTGTAACATTGTCAGCGTGTAGTAAGGTTCTCAGGACGGTGTTGGTGATAAGGCATCTAATCATCAGAGCTTGGTTCCTGTGCTGCTGTAACATTGTCAGTGAGTAGGAAGGTTCTCAGGACAGGTGCAGGTGATAAGGCATCTAATCATCAGAGCTTGGTTCCTGTGCTGGTGTAACATTCTCAGTGAGTAGGAAGGTTCTCAGGACAGGTGCAGGTAATAAGGCATCTAATCATCAGAGCTTGGTTCCTGTGCTGGTGTAACATTCTCAGTGAGTAGGAAGGTTCTCAGGATGTTGCAGGTGATAAGGCATCTAATCATCAAAGCTTGGTTCCTGTGCTGCTGTAATATTCTCAGTGAGTAGGAAGGTTCTCAGGACAGGTGCAGGTGATAAGGCATCTAATCATCAGAGCATGGTTCCTGTGCTGCTGTAACATTGTCGGCGTGAAGTAAGGTTCTCAAGACGGTGGAGGTGATAATGAATCTGATTACCAGAGCTTGGTTCCTGTGCTGCTGTAACATTGTCAGCGTGTAGGAAGGTTCTCAGGATGGTGGAGGTGATAAGGCATCTGATTACCAGAGCTTGGTTCCTGTGCTGATGTAACATTGTTGGCGTGTAGTAAGGCTCTCAGGACGGTGCAGGTGATAAGGCATCTTATCAGAGCTTGGTTCCTGTGCTGCTGTAACATTGTCAGCGTGTAGTAAGGTTCTCAGGACGGTGTAGGTGATAAGACATCTAATCATGAGAGTCTGGTTCCTGTGCTGCTGTAACATTCTCAGTGAGTAGGAAGGTTCTCAGGACAGGTGCAGGTGATAAGGCATCTAATCATCAGAGCATGGTTCCTGTGCTGCTGTAACATTGTCGGCGTGAAGTAAGGTTCTCAAGACGGTGGAGGTGATAATGAATCTGATTACCAGAGCTTGGTTCCTGTGCTGCTGTAACATTGTCAGCGTGTAGGAAGGTTCTCAGGATGGTGGAGGTGATAAGGCATCTGATTACCAGAGCTTGGTTCCTGTGCTGATGTAACATTGTTGGCGTGTAGTAAGGCTCTCAGGACAGTGCAGGTGATAAGGCATCTTATCAGAGCTTGGTTCCTGTGCTGCTGTAACATTGTCAGCGTGTAGTAAGGTTCTCAGGACGGTGTAGGTGATAAGACATCTAATCATGAGAGTCTGGTTCCTGTGCTGCTGTAACATTCTCAGTGAGTAGGAAGGTTCTCAGGACAGGTGCAGGTGATAAGGCATCTAATCATCAGAGCATGGTTCCTGTGCTGCTGTAACAGTCTCAGTGAGTAGGAAGGTTCTCAGGATGGTGGAGGTGATAAGGCATCTAATCATCATAGCTTGGTTCCTGTGCTGCTGTAACATTGTCAGCGTGTAGTAAGGTTCTCAGGACGGTGTAGGTGATAAGACATCTAATCATGAGAGTCTGGTTCCTGTGCTGCTGTAACATTCTCAGTGAGTAGGAAGGTTCTCAGGACAGGTGCAGGTGATAAGGCATCTAATCATCAGAGCATGGTTCCTGTGCTGCTGTAACAGTCTCAGTGAGTAGGAAGGTTCTCAGGATGGTGGAGGTGATAAGGCATCTAATCATCATAGCTTGGTTCCTGTGCTGGTGTAACATTCTCAGTGAGTAGGAAGGTTCTCAGGACAGGTGCAGGTGATAAGGCATCTAATTATCAGAGCTTGGTTCCTGTGCTGCTGTAACAGTCTCAGTGTGTACGAAGGTTCTCAGGGCGGTGCAGGTGATAAGGCATCTAATCATCAGAGCCTGGTTCCTGTGCTGCTGTAACATTCTCAGTGAGTAGGACGGTTCTCAGGACGGTAGAGGTGATAAAGCATTTAATCATCAGAGCTTGGTTCCTGTGCTGCTGTAACATTTTCGGCGTGTAGTAAAGTTCTCAGGACGGTGGAGGTGATAAGGCATCTAATCATCAGAGTTTGGTTCCTGTGCTGCTGTATCATTCTCAGTGAGTAGGAAGGTTCTCAGGACAGGTGGAGTTGATAAGGCATCTAATCATCAGAGCTTGTTTCCTGTGCTGCTGTAACATTGTCAGTGATTAGGAAGGTTCTCAGGACGGTGGAGGTGATAAGGCATCTAATCATCAGAGCTTGGTTCCTGTGCTGCTGTAACATTGTCAGTGAGTAGGAAGGTTCTCAGGATGGCGGAGGTGGTAAGGCATCCAATCATCAGAGCTTGGTTCCTGTGCTGCTGTAACATTGTCAGTGAGTAGATAAGTTATCAGGCTGTTGCAGGTGATAAGACATCTAATAATCAGAGCTTGGTTCCTGTGCTGCTGTAACATTGTCAGTGAGTAGGAAGGTTCTCAGGACGGTGCAGGTGATAAGGCATCTAATCATCAGAGCCTGGTTCCTGTGCTGCTGTAACATTCTTAGCGTGTAGGAATCTTCTCAGGATGGTGGAGGTGATAAGGCATCTAATCATCAGAGCCTGGTTCCTGTGCTGCTGTAACATTGTCAGTGAGTAGGAAGGTTCTCAGGGCAGGTGCAGGTGATAAGGCATCTAATCAGAGCTTGGTTCCTGTGCTGCTGTAACATTGTCAGTGAGTAGGAAGGTTCTCAGGACGGTGCAGGTGATAAGGCATCTAATCATCAGACCCTGGTTCCTGTGCTGCTGTAACATTCTTAGCATGTAGGAATCTTCTCAGGACGGTGCAGGTGATAAGGCATCTAATCATCAGACCTGGTTCCTGTGCTGCTGTAACATTTCTTAGCGTTTAGGAATCTTCTCAGGATGGTGGAGGTGATAAGGCATCTAATCATCAGACCTGGTTCCTGTGCTGCTGTAACATTCTTAGCGTGTAGGAATCTTCTCAGGATGGTGGAGGTGATAAGGCATCTAATCATCAGAGCCTGGTTCCTGTGCTGCTGTAACATTGTCAGTGAGTAGGAAGGTTCTCAGGGCAGGTGCAGGTGATAAGGCATCTAATCAGAGCTTGGTTCCTGTGCTGCTGTAACATTGTCAGTGAGTAGGAAGGTTCTCAGGACGGTGCAGGTGATAAGGCATCTAATCATCAGACCCTGGTTCCTGTGCTGCTGTAACATTCTTAGCGTGTAGGAATCTTCTCAGGACGGTGCAGGTGATAAGGCATCTAATCATCAGACCTGGTTCCTGTGCTGCTGTAACATTTCTTAGCGTGTAGGAATCTTCTCAGGACGGTGCAGGTGATAAGGCATCTAATCATCAGACCCTGGTTCCTGTGCTGCTGCAACATTGTCAGTGAGTAGGAAGGTTCTCAGGGCAGGTGCAGGTGATAAGGCATCTAATCATCAGAGCCTGGTTCCTGTGCTGCTGTAACATTCTTAGCGTGTAGGAATCTTCTCAGGATGGTGGAGGTGATAAGGCATCTAATCATCAGAGCCTGGTTCCTGTGCTGCTGTAACATTGTCAGTGAGTAGGAAGGTTCTCAGGGCAGGTGCAGGTGATAAGGCATCTAATCATCAGAGCCTGGTTCCTGTGCTGCTGTAACATTGTCAGTGAGTAGGAAGGTTCTCAGGGCAGGTGCAGGTGATAAGGCATCTAATCAGAGCTTGGTTCCTGTGCTGCTGTAACATTGTCAGTGAGTAGGAAGGTTCTCAGGACAGGTGCAGGTGATAAGGCATCTAATCATCAGAGCCTGGTTCCTGTGCTGCTGTAACATTCTTAGCGTGTAGGAATCTTCTCAGGATGGTGGAGGTGATAAGGTATCTAATCATCAGACCCTGGTTCCTGTGCTGCTGTAACATTCTTAGCGTGTAGGAATCTTCTCAGGATGGTGGAGGTGATAAGGCATCTAATCATCAGACCTGGTTCCTGTGCTGCTGTAACATTTCTTAGCATTTAGGAATCTTCTCAGGATGGTGGAGGTGATAAGGCATCTAATCATCAGAGCTTGCTTCCTGTGCTGCTGTAACATTCTTAGCGTGTAGGAATCTTCTCAGGACGGTGCAGGTGATAAGGCATCTAATCATCAGACCCTGGTTCCTGTGCTGCTATAACATTCTTAGCGTTTAGGAATCTTCTCAGGATGGTGGAGGTGATAAGACACTCTGATCATCAGATTTGTGCTTTAAATTTGGATTAAAACTTTTATTTAACCCTTTATGTGCTATGTAAGCCTTTTTACTGTTATACCAGTTTTCAGCACTTTTTTAACAGTATCTTATGTTTATGTTAACTGTTTACCTCTTGAGGTTTCCAGTTTTACATTGTGCCTTTTCTTCCTTTCAGGGGTTAACTATTTGTGTGCTTTATACTGCTTATTTGCTTCAGTCTATCTCTGATACTTAAGTTATTTCTTTACTGCTACTATGGAGCAGACTGGTGCAGCTCAGTCGTCAACTGATCATTTAGAAGAGAGACCCTTTACTACTTTAACCCTTTCAAATTTGTGTTTGTTTTGTACGGATTCCTAGATGTGTCCCTGTTCAGCTTTGTACCTTATTTGCTGAGTCTATTGCTAATCATAAACAGGGTTTTACTGCCAGTAATAGTGTGCAAGGGTTTTTGCTCCCAGGAGAGTTCATCTTAACTGTCTCCAAAACTTAACGGCGAGATTACGAGTTTTTGATGGTAAGGCTTGCAGGGCTAACAAGCCTTTTGTTCCCACCGCTCCCTTAAGACAACGCTGGTATTACAGTTTTTTTTAAACCTGGCGTTAGCCGCAAAAAGGTGAGCGTAGAGCAGAATTTAGCTCCACATCTCACCTCAATACCAGTGTTGCTTACGGTAGCGGTAAGATGGATAAACGTGCTCGTGCACAATTTCCCCATAGGAAACAATGGGGCTGAGCTGGCTGAAAAAAAACCTAACACCTGCAAAAAGCAGCGTCCAGCTCCTAACGCAGCCCCATTGTTTCCTATGGGGAAAGGAATTTTATGTCTACACCTAACACCCTAACATGAACCCCTAGTCTAAACATCCCTAATCTTACACTTATTAACCCCTAATCTGCCGCCCCCGCTATCGCTGACACCTACATTGTCTACACCTAACACCCTAACATGAACCCCTAGTCTAAACATCCCTAATCTTAGATTTATTAACCCCTAATCTGCCGCCCCTGCTATCGCTGACACCTACATTATATTATTAACCCCTAATCTGCCGCTCCGGACACCGCCGCCACCTACATTATACTTATTAACCCCTAATCTGCTGCCCCCAACATCGCCGACACCTACATTATATTATTAACCCCTAATCTGCCACTCTGGACACCGCCGCCACCTACATTATCCCTATGAATCCCTAATCTACTGCCCCCTAACATCGCCGCCACCTACATTATAGTTATTAACCCCTAATCTGCCCCCCCCAACGTTGCCGCAACTATATTAAATTTATTAACCCCTAATCTTCCGACCCCAACGTCGCCACTACTATATTAAATTTATTAACCCCTAAACCTGAGTCTAACCCTAAGTCTAACCCCTCCATAACTTAAATATAATTTAAATTAAACAAAATAAATTTAACATAATTAAATAAATTAATCCTATTTAAAACTAAATACTTACCTATAAAATAAACCCTAATATAGCTACAATAGAACTAATAGTTATATTATAGCTATTTTAGGATTTATATTTATTTTACAGGCAACTTTGTATTTATTTTAACTAGGTACAATAGCTATTAAATAGTTATTAACTATTTAATAACTACCTAGCTATAGTGATGTCGCGAACATAAAAATTTGGGTTCGCAAACTGCAAACGCGAACTTCCGCAAATGTTCGCAAACCGGCGAACCGGGTGAACCACCATTGACTTCAATAGGCAGGCGAACTTTAAAACCCACAGGGACTCTTTCTGGCCACAATAGTGATGGAAAAGTTGTTTCAAGGGGACTAACACCTTTACTGTGGCATGCCGGAGGGGGATCCATGGCAAAACTCCCATGGAAAATTACATAGTTGATGCAGAGTCTGTTTTTAAGCCATAAAGGGCATAAATCACCTAACATTCCTAAATTGTTTGGAATAACGTGCTTTAAAACATCAGGTATAATGTTGTATCGATCAGGTAGTGTAAGTGTTACGCCCGCTTCACAGTGACAGACCAAACTCCCCGTTTAAAGGGACAGTCTACACCAGAATTTTTATTGTTTTAAAAGATAGATAATCCCTTTATTACCCATTTCCCACTTTTGCATAACTTACACAGTTATAATAATATACTTTTAACCTCTGTGATTATCTTGTATCTAAGCCTCTGCAAACTGCCCCTTTTTTCAGTTCTTTTGACAGACTTGCAGTCTAGCCAATCAGTGCTTGCGCCCAGATAACTTCTCGTGCACAAGCACAGTGTTATCTATATGAAATACGGGAACTAACACCCTCTAGTGGTGAAAAACTGTTAAAATGCAATCTGAAAGAGGTGGGCTTCAAGGTCTAAGACATTAGCATATGAACCTCCTAGGTTAAGCTTTCAACTAAGAATACCAAGAGAACAAAGCGAAATTGGTGATAAAAGTAAAATGGAAAATTGTTTAAAATTACATGCTCTATCTGAATCATGAAAGTTTATTTTGGCCTAGACTGTCCCTTTAAAGCACCGCAAACAACCACAAACAGTCCATTTGCACAACCGCAAACTCCCCATTTGCACAAGGTTGGATACCAAGCTAGCCATGTCCCGTTCCTTGTCCTCACTGATGTCATTTTATGGTCTCTTCCTCCACCCAGCCACGTACAACACCAAGGGTCCCCGAAAGGTGACAACAAGCCCCCTGGGATGCCTGCTGTGATTGGTCTTCCACCTCCTCAAAGCCACCTTCCTCCTCTGACTCCTCTTCTTCAGACTCCTCTCTCTGCATTGCCTCTCTCTGCGTTATTATAAGGTGTGTTAAGTAGTACTATTCCTATCAGTTTAATCCCTGTTACGTCCTCTATCAGGGGACGTGTATATGGCATGGATTTTAGGAACCGGGAGATGGAAAAAGATGCTTGGTCGGTCCTCCTACTTCAAATTTGGGGCACTGCGCGTGCAATCTAATGTGCCACCAGATAGTAGTGGTGTGTTAAGTAGTTCTATTCTTATCAGTTTAATCCCTGTTACGTCCATGTGTGTAATGCTGCCTGACTGAGACATATCCCTGTTATCTACATCCTCTGGCAATAATGGTTGTGCATCACTATCACTCATTTCTTCCAACTGATGTGTAAATAACTCCTCTGACAGATCAAGTGAAGCGGCTGTGGTGCTAGTGTTGGTGGTGGCGGCAGGCGGGCGAGTGGTAACTTGAGAGGTGCCCAAAGCTAAGATGGAGGAGGATGGTTCGTCAAGGTTCCGAGCGGAAGCTGTAGAAGATTGGGTGTCCTGTGTTAGCCAGTCAACTATGTCCTCAGAAATGTTCGAGTTCGGGGTACGTGGCCTCTAAACACTGGGCATTATTCTAGGGCCAAAGGGAATCACAGCACCATGAACACGACGGCCCCTGCGGGGTGGCCTGCCTCTACCTGTCATTTTTTTTTCGATTAGTGGTACTATGCGTGCAAGCTACTGTGACAACAGATATGAGTGGCACTGTGCACTGGCAGAAGTTGGCAGAGTAGACGCTGTAGGCCTGACACACACGCTTGCAGACAACTAACTGCTATTCAATCTATTACAGTCAAAATTGTATTTTTTTTTTAATGTACACTACTGTTACACCAGATATGAGTTGCACTGGGGTGACACTGTGCCCTGGCAGGCAGGCACTGAAACGCACACGTGTGAAGGAAACTGACTGCTATTATTTAACACAGTCAAAAAAGTGTTGTTTTTTTTTATATTTAAACTACTGTTACACCAGATATGAGTTGCACTGGTGTGACACTGTGCCCTGGCAGGCAGGCAGGCACTGAAACGCACACGTGTGAAGGAAACTGACTGCTATTATTTCACAGTCAAAAAAAGTGTTGTTTTTTTATATTTAAACTACTGTTACACCAGATATGAGTTGCACTGGGGTGACACTGTGCCCTGGCAGGCAGGCACTGAAACGCACACGTGTGAAGGAAACTGACTGCTATTATTTCACAGTCAAAAAAAGTGTTGTTTTTTTATATTTAAACTACTGTTACACCAGATATGAGTTGCACTGGGGTGACACTGTGCCCTGGCAGGCAGGCACTGAAACGCACACGTGTGAAGGAAACTGACTGCTATTATTTAACACAGTCAAAAAAGTGTTTTTTTTTTTTTTTTTAAAATCTACACTACTGTTACACCAGATATGAGTGGTGGCACTGGGCAAGTGGGCACAGTATACGCTGTGAGCCTGACACACACGCTGGCAGGCAGGCAACTGCAATTAGATTACACAGGGAAAAAAAAAGCAGCCCTAAAAAGGGCTTTTTGGGGTGCTATCCTTACAGCAGAGATCAGATGAGTCCTTCAGGACTGTAGTGGACACTGAATACACTAGCCTAGCTATCGATTTCCCTATTAAATCAGCAGCAGCTACACTGTCCCTCCTCTCTCTAAGAATGCAGCTTCCGAATGAATCTAAAATGGATGCTGTCCAGGAGGTGGGAGGGTCTGGGAGGGAGGGTCTGCTGCTGATTGGCTGGAATGTGTCTGCTGACTGTGAGGTACAGGGTCAAAGTTTTACTCAATGATGACGAATAGGGGGGGGGATCGAACATTGCATATGTTCGCCCGCCGCGGCGAACACGAACATGCTATGTTCGCCGGGGAACTATTCACCGGCGAACTATTCACGACATCACTACCTAGCTAAAATAAGTACAAAATTACCTGTAAAATAAATCCTAATGTAAGTTACAAATACAATACCCCCCCGACATTAAAACCCACCACCCACACACCAAACCCTACTCTAAAACCCACACAATCCCCCCTTAAAAAAAACTAACACTACCCCCCTAAAGATCTACCCTACCTTGAGCCGTCTTCACCCAGCCGGGCACAAGTGGACCTCCAGAGGGGCAGAATCCTATCAGCCAATCGGAATTAAGGTAGGAAAAATCCTATTGGCTGATCCAATAAGCCAATAGGATTGAGCTTGCATTCTATTGGCTGATTGGAACAGCCTCCAGCTGTTAAGCATAGACATTTGCAAGGATTTGTCCTTTAGCTCATCAGGGATTTCTCCTACGAACATGCACTCTAAGTTACATATTAATGATAGGGGTATCCCTGACTCTAATTCTCAGAATAGTCTCTCTCAGTCTCAGGACCCTGCTGCTGTCCTTTAATTTCAGGCTGGAGCATAATCATGCATTATTACGGAAATTGCTTTAGAGGAAGAGGATTGTCCTGCTACAGTCAAACAACCTCTTAAAGTAATGGTAAATCTGAGCGTTTAGAAAACTAAAAATAAACTGTAGTATATGGGGCCCATTTATCAAGCTCTGAACAGAGCTTGTGGGCCCGTGTTTCTGGTGAGCGGTCTAAAGACCGCTGCTCCATAACCCTGTCCGCCTGCTCTGATCTTGAGCTCGAGTATGATCGGGTTGATTGACACCTCCCTGCTGGCGACCCATTGGCCGCGAGTCTGCATTCAGCAAGGTCTTGCAATGCTGAATACGGAGAGCGTATTGCTCTCTGCATTCAGCGAGGTCTTGTGGACCTGATCCGCACTGTCGGATCAGGTCCGCAAGACCTTTGATAAATAGGCCCCTAAAGCAGTGATTTTTAACCTTTTTTTTGCCGTGGCACACTTTTTTACATTAAAAAATCCTGTGGCACACCACCATCCCAAAATTTTAAAAAAATCACACATTGTAGCCTAATACAGCATATATATATACACATACACACAAACACACACATACTGTATGTATTATGCTGTTATGCCATGCCTCCTACAAACTACCCCTGCACTGGGAGTAAAAAACAAGCAAAGTTTAAAAAATATGTCACACTGTTGTCAGTCTGCCGTGGCACACCTGAGGATCTCTCACGGCACACTAGCGTGCCACGGCACACTGGTTGAAAAACACTGCCCTAAAGCATCACTTACAAAAAAAAGGGTGTCAGCTGCTCTGGCCGCCCAAGGCACAGTGTTCTTTACCAATGAGGTGACGTTTCCACCTCTAAACCAATAGCTGTGCTAGGATGTCAGTTGACACTCGCTGCTATTGGTTTAGAGGGGGAAACTTCAGTCAAAGCAGTGGCTTATGTCAATTATCAGAGAGGAGCTCACAGCTTCTAAGTAATGAGTTTCTGAACTTTCAGCTAACCCACTCTCATTAAAAGTTTACTTCTGGTGGTGTTTGCGCAACACTTGTAATCTGGCCCACTATTAATCAGGAAATTGTGGTTCCTTATTTTTGTCCAGCCCCTAAGAATTCTAAGGAGCAAAAGCTCTCAAATATTATGTGACTTTCTCTTCTCTTTTTGTTCATTTTACGGCTGCCTTTGTTTGTCCCCCCCCCCCCCAATTTAATGGTCTTGTAGTCTCCGGGGTATTGATTCCCGTGATGACTCATGGACTCTCACCATCTGATAGAAGAAAAAAAATTTATGCTTACCTGAAAATGAATTTATTTCAGTGCGAGTCCACAAGCCCCATCCTTTCTTTAGCTCAGATGGCAGCAGTACTTATTTTTACTCTCCTCTTTATCTTTCCTGCTCTACTTGGCTATGTGCATGACTGAGAATCATGGGAAATGGGAGGCATTGAAAGCTCTGGAGTGTTGTCTTTTGTCTCCTCCTAGTGGTCAAGAAGGGAATATTCCCACACGTGATAAGTTTTCTAACCATCATGATAGGAATTAATTTATCAGATAAGCATAAATGTTCCTTTTAATGAAGGATTGTGATCGACCCCTGTATATATTAATAACAGGAGCCCACGAACAAAGGGGTCAGTCACAATCCTGTAGAAAACTTTATCTAATTATTTTACTACAAAAATCCCCTTAGACTTTAATGGTGTAAAAAGTTTATCTTAAATGATTGTGACTTCAGTGTGCTAGAATTCTAAATGATTTTAGCGCCCATGAATCTAGCCCAATGTCTTATTTATGTGATTATGAATTATTTATTACTT
Organism: Bombina bombina; assembly: GCF_027579735.1. Lineage (NCBI taxonomy): Eukaryota > Metazoa > Chordata > Amphibia > Anura > Bombinatoridae > Bombina > Bombina bombina. The sequence goes on from NC_069500.1 coordinate 882,045, forward strand.
TATCATATACAATTTAAGGTTTTAATATCATTTATATTCATATTTATAGGAGTGTTTTATATATAAAATATTGGCGTCAGCTTTACTCTTAGCAATTCATATCCATTTATAACAGCTGGAAGTAACATTTTATCAATCTAATATCTAGGGCTGCATCCCATAATAGACTTCTTTTGGGGTACTCTGACTATTTGCACACAGGGTATGCCAAAAAGTGAGCTAAACCACTCAGGTACTTGAGTTTTTCACTGTTATATACTGTGGTTTTGTATTGAAATATAAGTTAAACACTGCATGCACAAATACATTGTCATATACCATATCCCTTTAAAACCTTTATTTTACATTTAATGTGTATATAAAAGTGAAATACTTCAATATATCTATGTGTTTTGTTCATCAGGTCTACAAAAGCGCAACATTTTCAGCAGATGTTTTGTTGGACTCGAGCACATCACTTAACTCGCTAATAGCTCTCTCTGCGCTATTCATGTTAATATTGCCATACAAATTGTAACCTATTTCTTCTAATGGTAGTGAGAGTCCGTGATTGTGATATTTGGGAATTACATCACCTGGACACCAGGAGGAGGCAAAGGCCCCAATTTATCAAAGTCTGGCGGACCTGATCCGACAGTGCGGATCAGGTCCGCCAGACCTCGCTGAATACAGCGAGCAATACGCTCGCAGTATTCAGCATTGCACCAGCTGCTCACAAGAGCTGCTGGTGCAACGCCGCCCCCTGCAGACAATGGGCCATCAGCAGGGGGTGTCAATCAAACCGATCATACTCGATCGGTTTGATTTCCGGCGATGTTTGTCCGCCTGCTCTGAGCAGGCGGACAGGTTATGGAGCAGCGGTCTTTCTGACCGCCGCTTCATAACTGCTGTTTCTGGCGAGTCTGCAGGCTCGCCAGAAACACGGGGCATCAAGCTCCATTCGGAACTTGATAAATATGCCCCAGTGCATCCAATTCCAGGAATCAATCAACCCTTTCCCTCCGATACATCCAAAATAGCTGTAAAGTTATATTACTTAGGCAAAGAAAATAGCGTATCCTACCGTTGAACAGGGAGCTTCTCACAGGCCTTTTACCATAGCACTAGCGCAGGATGTCAGTGACAGTACACAGGTCACTTAGTCTGTCAGTGACAGTACACAGATCACTTAGTCTGTCAGTGACAGTACACAGATCACTTAGTCTGTCAGTGACAGTACACAGATCACTTAGTCTGTCAGTGACAGTACACAGATCACTTAGTCTGTCAGTGACAGTACACAGATCACTTAGTCTGTCAGTGACAGTACACAGGTCACTTAGTCTGTCAGTAACAACACACAGATCACTTAGTCTGTCAGTGACAACGCACAGATCGCTTAGTCTGTCAGTGACAGTACACAGATCACTTAGTCTGTCAGTGACAGTACACAGATCACTTAGTCTGTCAGTGACAGTACACAGATCACTTAGTCTGTCAGTGACAGTACACAGATCACTTAATCTGTCAGTGACAGTACACAGATCACTTAGTCTGTCAGTGACAGTACACAGATCACTTAGTCTGTCAGTGACAGTACACAGATCACTTAGTCTGTCAGTGACAGTACACAGATCACTTAGTCTGTCAGTGACAGTACACAGATTACTTAGTCTGTCAGTGACAGTACACAGATTACTTAGTCTGTCAGTGACAGTACACAGATCACTTAGTCTGTCAGTGACAGTACACAGGTCACTTAGTCTGTCAGTGACAGTACACAGGTCACTTAGTCTGTCAGTGACAGTACACAGATCACTTAGTCTGTCAGTGACAGTACACAGGTCACTTAGTCTGTCAGTGACAGTACACAGGTCACTTAGTCTGTCAGTGACAATACACAGATCACTTAGTCTGTCAGTGACAACACACAGATCACTTAGTCTGTCAGTGACAGTACACAGATCACTTAGTCTGTCAGTGACAGTGCACAGATCACTTAGTCTGTCACTGACAGTACACAGATCACTTAGTCTGTCAGTGACAGTACACCGATAACTTAGTCTGTCAGTGACAGTACACAGATCACTTAGTCTGTCAGTGACAGTACACAGATCACTTATGGCTAGATTTAGAGTTTTGTTGGTAACGACCCGCGTAGCTAATGCTGGCTTTTTTTCTCCCGCACCTTTTAAATACCGCTGGTATTTAGAGTTCACAGAAGGGCTGCGTTAGGCTCCAAAAAGGGAGCGTATAGCATATTTACCGCCACTGCAACTCTCAATACCAGCGGTGCTTACGGACGCGGCCAGCTTCAAAAACGTGCTCGTGCACGATTCCCCCATAGAAAACAATGGGGCATTTTGAGCTGAAAAAAACCAAACACCTGCAAAAAAGCAGCGTTCAGCTCCTAACGCAGCCCCATTGTTTCCTATGGGGAAACACTTCCTATGTCTGCACCTAACACCCTAACATGAACCCCGAGTCTAAACACCCCTAACCTTACACTTATTAACCCCTAATCTGCCGCCCCCGCTATCGCTGACACCTGCATATTTTTTTTAACCCCTAATCTGCCGATCCGTACACCGCCGCAACCTACGTTATCCCTATGAATCCCTAATCTGCTGCCCCTAACACCGCCGACCCCTATATTATATTTATTAACCCAAAATCTGCCGCCCCCAACGTCGCCTCCACCTACCTACAATTATTAACCCCTAATCTGCCGACCAGACCTCATCGCTACTCTAATAAATGTATTAACCCCTAAAGCTAAGTCTAACCCTAACCCTAACACCCCCCTAAGTTATATATAATTTAAATCTAACGAAATAAATTAACTCTTATTAAATAAATTAATCCTATTTAAAGCTAAATACTTACCTGTAAAATAAACCCTAATATAGCTACAATATAAATTAAACAAAAAAAGAAAGGGCGCCTCCTAGTGTAGCCAGTATATATAAGGATAAATAGAATGAGATATAGATTTTGTACTCACATGTAGTGAAGGCAAAGATAATGCCTAGATAAGCAGTCTGGAAACTTATCAGTGTCCCAGTTGACTGTGCATTAGAATGCTAGGGCAGCTCCTCTTAGTAGATTTCCAAAATCATCTGAAAAGTAAGAAGATATACAGAGGGCGACTCCTAGTGTGGAATTAGTAAGCAGAGTGTGAACCCACCAGCTTTACCCTTCAGAGATATACTCACAAAGTATAGAGCACACTGTAGTGCTAATGAAGCAAGCTGGGTATATTAAAAGTGGCCCAGCGCACATACCACTCCGGTGAAAGATGGTCCAATGTATTCAGAAGGTTCAGATAAAAAATTCAGGAGACTCCAGATATATATAAAAAACACTTTATATAAAAATATAACAGTGTACAATAAAAAATCAGTAGAATTCGCTACGCGTTTCTCAGAGCTACCACTCTGTTTCCTCAGGCAAGTTATACTGATCTAAAACTGAAGTCTCCTATTTATACATCCTCAAATAAATTAAAACATTGGTCACACCCAATTTACCAATTACTTATGCAAATGTTGCTATGGTGACCTTCACAATACAAACTGACTTTTCTTGATACCAGTATGTGAATATATAACTCATTGTATGCATAGATCTACTTTAACATATACAGCTAGTATCAAAACAAGTATATATCAGATATTACAATATATCTCATAAACATTTCGGAAGAAAACATATATAGTATGCACAATAGTGTTTCAGCAAAAAAACAAATACAGCACTCATATAGTTGGTTCATTAAATTTTCAGCAATCTCTCTTTATGAAAGTGAATGCACTATTTATTTCTATTTTATATGGTTAATAACTTCTTTATTTCATGAGGATTTCTTTCCTCCCCTTTGTTCATAGTAGAAAGTCTAATTTATTTATTAATTAAAAGCATTAGCTAGTTTGTTTATATCATATATAAAGCTGTCAGCTTGTGGGTGTGTGTCATTAGCCTATCTCACACTTCCATATGTGTGGGTAATGGCTAGTGGGCGTGTATCATTTATCGCCGGTCTTTAAATACAATTCCTCAACTTTCTTCCTAATATATTCTTACCCCTTTTGACATGATCTCCTACAATAAACTGTTTAAATGTTATCTGAATTGTTGTATTGTGCATATCATAAGCTGATTTTATGAAGGGCTATGTCTATTTGTTTAAAGCTCCCTCTCTGATTTCACAATGTCCAATGTGTAGGTGATAATCCGTGGGCGTGTAGCATAAACCAATCACGCGTCACTATGTGTGTGAATCCCAGCTTATAGGCGTGTGTTTTCTATCGTTAAAAAAAAAAAAAAAAAAAAAAAAAATAAATCAACTATTGTCTATTTATTTTTTTGGGATATGAACTGCTTTGCTATTTTGATATATTTATATATAACCCTATGGCTATGTTCGAGATAGCATCAGCCAATTTGTGTAGCCCTTTGGTATTACTGCTCTGTGAAAGCATATCCTATCCTCACAGTATTCGTCAATTTTTACTGAATCATAACATTCAAAATAATGCCAGTCTCGTAATCATTGCGCTTCAATCGAATAGATGCATATACTCATATATTTTTATATATTGGTAACCTGTATAATGTATATAAATAAAACTATATATATATAAAAAAATATGAATTATAGTCTTCCATTTTTTGTGTGTGCTTTCTGTGCCCTAGTGAATAAATTAATAAATTGTTCTATATGAAAAGACATGTGAAAAAACATATAGAGGAAAATTATGGTTACTATATGCTATAAATAGTGATAATTAGTGAATTCTATGTGTGACTAGTGTTAAGTACTCTAACTATATCTTATTTTATGTAAATAAATATATATAAATAGATGTGCTATTATAAAAACCTATGTGACTAGAGTAATAATATATAAATAATATAACTATAATAATATTATGTGTATGACCATGAATATATCAATTCCTATGTGACTCATATGATTAAATGTGTATAGTGTGACAATGTTAAGTGTTTATAATTAATATAATAAGTACTCTATGTGTATGAATATAGACAAATTGTATGTTTATAGTATTCTAAATATACATATCTCCATTAATGTGATTAAATGTGTTTTATAGTGATATGATGCTTGAATGATTGTAAGATGGATAGTAAATACTGAATATATTTTCAAGATGAAACATTACTGGTATATTAAGATATTTACTGGGTGGTGACCTCAGGTGATCTATACTTACATTCCTTCTAAATAATATATATCAATATCAATGAGGATATGATCCATTATATACACATTAATATTAAGTGCACTACTAATGTGAGAGAACAGATATGAAGCTTGTATAACAGAACCCTTAAATTAAAAGATAGAATGAACTGAATGTTTGTACTGGATTGATCTAAAAGGCTGCTGTATCAATTACTTCATTGAGGCCTTCTGGATGTAAAGATGAAAATCTATAGATCCAGAAGGTCTCCCTTTGACGAAGTTTAATCATTCTATTTTGGGAATTACTAGCAGTCACTACCTCGAGTGGGGTTATCTTCATAAGGCATTTGTTAGTGCCATGTGATGCTGTATGATGTCTAGAAGTACTGTATTTATCTAATCCTTTCACAATGCATCTGAGATGTTCAGACCATCTCTGTCTTATCATCCTGCAGGTGCGGCCTATATAATGTAGGCCACAGATGCAGGTGATACAATAGACCACATAAGTAGAACTGCATGTTATTTTTTGTGTTAATGTAAAAGTTTCCCCTGTGTTATTTACTTTGATACTCTTTTGTCCATTGATGGTATATTTACACATACTGCATCTATTTTTGTGACATCTGAAAAAGCCTATTTTTGCACCTTGAGTGCTATCTTGTATGTTTCCTCTATTGAATGGTGCATTTGTTTCCCTTTTGCACATCACTATCTTACTAGGTGCAAGTTTTTCCTTTATTGTTGGGGCTCTCCTAAAAGTGCATATTGGTTTCTCCCCTAAAATGGATCGCAGAACAGGGTCTTTCTTTAATAGTGTCCAATGTTTAGATAAGATCTTTCTAATCTCCCTATGGTTGTCGTTATATCTCGTAATGAATGTTGATTCATATCCTGAATCAAATGTAGATTCTTTCTTCTTTTTACTAGTGAATAATTCATGCCTATTTTGGGCACGTGCCCTATGGTAACTATGTTCAATGAGAGATGCAGGGTAATGTTTTTCTTTAAAACGATCTATGAGGGTCTGGCTTTGGATATCAAATGTATTGATATCTGTACAATTTCTTCGAATTCTTCGAAACTGACTGTATGGTATGTTTATTTTCCAACTGGAGTAATGGTTACTGTGATAGTCTAGTAAATTGTTGCTATCGACTGTTTTGAAAAAAGTGCATGATTCCACCTTATCATCTATGCCCCACATTAGGGAAACATCCAAAAAATCAATTTTATCTATTTGTACGTTCCATGTGAACTTAATCCCCATATTATTCATATTTAATTCATTCTGAAAGGCTGTCAGAGAATCCAATGGACCCTTCCATAAAAAAAGCAGATCATCTATATAACGGCCATAGAAGACCAGATTTTGCTCCCAGTTAGAATCATAGATGTAAATTGATTCAAAATAACCCATGAATAGGTTTGCGAAACTGGGAGCAAATCTGGTCCCCATGGCCGTCCCTTTAATTTGTATATAAAAGTTATCTAAAAACTGAAAATAATTATGGGTCAAAATAAAATTGATGAGTTCTAATATGTAATTTTTTTGAAGGTCCGACATATATATGTCTTCACTTAGAAAATAATCTATTGATTTTAACCCTATGTTATGTGCAATATTTGAATAAAGCGAAGTGACATCACAAGAGACCCAATACAAATTTTCTTCTTTTTTGATGTTAGAAAGTTTGATTAATAGATCAGTAGTGTCTCTAATGTAGGACCTCAGTTGTGATACATATTTTTGAAGATAAAAATCAATATAAGAAGATAGATTGTCAGTGATACTATTCATTCCTGCAATGATAGGCCTACCGGGTGGGTTATTTAGTTGTTTATGTATTTTGGGTAGGTGATAATAATAAGGTATGTTCGGACTTTTGGGAATCAAATATGTTTTTTCTTTTTTATTCAAAATGCCATTTGTATGTCCAAAATTAATCAATGTTATTAACTCTTTTGAAAAGTTGTCTGTGGGATCTTTTTCTAATTTATTATAATATTCTTTGTCAAGAACTATTCTGTATGCTTCATTGATATAATCCAGGTAGTTTTGGATCACTATCCCCCCGCCTTTGTCCGCCTGGCGGATGACTATGTTCTTATCTCTAGTAAGTTCCAAAAGGGCTTTCTTTTCATTGGGCCAAATATTACTGTGATTGCTGTTGCGGATGGGAAGTTTTTCCAAATCTTCTAACACTAGACTTTGAAAAATATCAAGATATGCTGTATCCTCTCCTTTTGGATTGAATGAAGATGGTGGTGCAAAATTTGTGTGAATCACTCCCTCAAAAAGTTGTTCTGATAGATCTTCAGGATCAACATATATTACTGTAGTATTCCTACATGTTGGCATGTTATCTGTGAGAATGGGGATACCTATATTTCTATTTGTTTGAAGTGATTTTTTTGCAAAATATCGTTGTAATGATAACTTTCTCGTGAATTTATTTAAATCCACATATATTTCAAACATCCTATGTGGATTTGAGGGGCAAAAACTTAAACCCTTACCCAAAATTCTTATTTGGTCATTAGTGAGAATTTTGTCGGATAGATTGAAAATACCTTTACTTAATTGCTGTAACTTTTCTTCCTGGGAGGCAATTCCCCTTCCCCTCCGTCCCCGTTTGTGTGTGTTCTTTTGGTTTTTCCTGGTTGTTGATAAGGTGTATTTTGCCCTTCCCTTCTCCATAGAGGTGCTAGGGGAATACGTTCCTCTAAAAAAGGAGGGGGATTCTGTGGTAATGGTGAATTGTGTGTCTGTAAATTATCCCTATTGTTAATGTGTTGATCTTCATATGTCCTATTATTGTTATTGGCGTTTACTCCATGGGTCCTTGGTGTTTCTGCTACATAATCCCTAGCTTGGTGTGTTCTATTATGATGTTGATTATCTCTATAATCCGATGAATGATTATCTCTATATTGATTATAAGTGGGTTTATATGTAGAATAGTGATGTGGCTGCTCTCTATAATGAGAGCTAGTGTTCTGTCTATTTTTATCTTGTTGGTCTCTTTGGTCTCTTTGATTGAAGTGTTGTCTATCATATTGTGTGTAATTTTGATCATTAAGTGGTGTGAACCTATTTGAAATGGGTATCTGATAAGGTTGTTGTTCTCTATGTTCTCTAAAATCTGTGTATGCCGTGTTAGTTTTATTATTTTTTTGTTGTTGAGACTGGGTATTAGAATAATGTCTATTTCCCATGTATTGGGGTCTATTAGAATAGTTTTGGTTTCTAAATCTATTTCTATTGTGATGTGTCACTTTAGTCCAAGTAGATTCATCTGGTTCTTTGTTCTCCTTCTTATTATAGGTATAAACTGTTCCCTTTGTATAATCCTCATCATCCCTTTCTTTTTTCTTATTTTTTTTAAAAATAATTTCATCTTGATATTCATCAGTAGCTTTGATAGTTCTCTCATTGAGTGCTGAATACTCAGAATGATCTTTAAATTGTTCAAGTGATTTTTGGATATTTTCAATTTTTGAGGCTATTTCCTCTGCTAATTTTTCTCTATGGGAAATCAAAATGTCTATTAGATTAAAGGAACAGCTGTCCAGAGCTGAATACCATTTGTTAAGTAATGTGTCATCTTCTTTAAATGAACAACTTTTCAGTAGTCTTAAACCTCTTGGTATTTGTTTTTTGTCTCTATAATATTTCAATGAGTCCAGGTCCCACCAATGTCTATGTTCAGTCTTGATTAATTCTTCCAACTGAGAAAATAATTGTTTAATAGACATTGCACCAGTGTGATCTGTACTCATAGAATTGACATTTGGTTGATATATAGATCTCTTGTTGGCCCTTTCTTTTAGAGATAACATATTCTTATCTATCTATATATATAACAAAAATATACAGTGACCTCTTAGATAGATGATCTCTTAGAAAAAAGAACAGATAGTAAAATACTAAACCCAATACATAAATATTACTTAAATATGTATATGGTACCTGTAACTGGTATTATAAACAGATATAAATATAGATCAGCAGTGACCTCTAGATAAATAAACCAATATTCAATGCCAATGCATGAATACAGCTAAAATAAATATATGATACCTGTGGCTTGTATTATAAATGCAGCATTAGCCAAGACAAAGAACAAAAGAAAGTCCAAAAGAAAGTCCAAAGATGATAGTAAATCCGTTTGTGTGTTGATGATCCAATGATTTATTGCAAAGTTGTTGAGCAGCTCCTTTCAAATGAAATCCTCTACCAGAATTCACTAGACAAATGAAACAAAAAAAGAAAGGGCGCCTCCTAGTGTAGCCAGTATATATAAGGATAAATAGAATGAGATATAGATTTTGTACTCACATGTAGTGAAGGCAAAGATAATGCCTAGATAAGCAGTCTGGAAACTTATCAGTGTCCCAGTTGACTGTGCATTAGAATGCTAGGGCAGCTCCTCTTAGTAGATTTCCAAAATCATCTGAAAAGTAAGAAGATATACAGAGGGCGACTCCTAGTGTGGAATTAGTAAGCAGAGTGTGAACCCACCAGCTTTACCCTTCAGAGATATACTCACAAAGTATAGAGCACACTGTAGTGCTAATGAAGCAAGCTGGGTATATTAAAAGTGGCCCAGCGCACATACCACTCCGGTGAAAGATGGTCCAATGTATTCAGAAGGTTCAGATAAAAAATTCAGGAGACTCCAGATATATATAAAAAACACTTTATATAAAAATATAACAGTGTACAATAAAAAATCAGTAGAATTCGCTACGCGTTTCTCAGAGCTACCACTCTGTTTCCTCAGGCAAGTTATACTGATCTAAAACTGAAGTCTCCTATTTATACATCCTCAAATAAATTAAAACATTGGTCACACCCAATTTACCAATTACTTATGCAAATGTTGCTATGGTGACCTTCACAATACAAACTGACTTTTCTTGATACCAGTATGTGAATATATAACTCATTGTATGCATAGATCTACTTTAACATATACAGCTAGTATCAAAACAAGTATATATCAGATATTACAATATATCTCATAAACATTTCGGAAGAAAACATATATAGTATGCACAATAGTGTTTCAGCAAAAAAACAAATACAGCACTCATATAGTTGGTTCATTAAATTTTCAGCAATCTCTCTTTATGAAAGTGAATGCACTATTTATTTCTATTTTATATGGTTAATAACTTCTTTATTTCATGAGGATTTCTTTCCTCCCCTTTGTTCATAGTAGAAAGTCTAATTTATTTATTAATTAAAAGCATTAGCTAGTTTGTTTATATCATATATAAAGCTGTCAGCTTGTGGGTGTGTGTCATTAGCCTATCTCACACTTCCATATGTGTGGGTAATGGCTAGTGGGCGTGTATCATTTATCGCCGGTCTTTAAATACAATTCCTCAACTTTCTTCCTAATATATTCTTACCCCTTTTGACATGATCTCCTACAATAAACTGTTTAAATGTTATCTGAATTGTTGTATTGTGCATATCATAAGCTGATTTTATGAAGGGCTATGTCTATTTGTTTAAAGCTCCCTCTCTGATTTCACAATGTCCAATGTGTAGGTGATAATCCGTGGGCGTGTAGCATAAACCAATCACGCGTCACTATGTGTGTGAATCCCAGCTTATAGGCGTGTGTTTTCTATCGTTAAAAAAAAAAAAAAAAAAAAAATAAATCAACTATTGTCTATTTATTTTTTTGGGATATGAACTGCTTTGCTATTTTGATATATTTATATATAACCCTATGGCTATGTTCGAGATAGCATCAGCCAATTTGTGTAGCCCTTTGGTATTACTGCTCTGTGAAAGCATATCCTATCCTCACAGTATTCGTCAATTTTTACTGAATCATAACATTCAAAATAATGCCAGTCTCGTAATCATTGCGCTTCAATCGAATAGATGCATATACTCATATATTTTTATATATTGGTAACCTGTATAATGTATATAAATAAAACTATATATATATAAAAAAATATGAATTATAGTCTTCCATTTTTTGTGTGTGCTTTCTGTGCCCTAGTGAATAAATTAATAAATTGTTCTATATGAAAAGACATGTGAAAAAACATATAGAGGAAAATTATGGTTACTATATGCTATAAATAGTGATAATTAGTGAATTCTATGTGTGACTAGTGTTAAGTACTCTAACTATATCTTATTTTATGTAAATAAATATATATAAATAGATGTGCTATTATAAAAACCTATGTGACTAGAGTAATAATATATAAATAATATAACTATAATAATATTATGTGTATGACCATGAATATATCAATTCCTATGTGACTCATATGATTAAATGTGTATAGTGTGACAATGTTAAGTGTTTATAATTAATATAATAAGTACTCTATGTGTATGAATATAGACAAATTGTATGTTTATAGTATTCTAAATATACATATCTCCATTAATGTGATTAAATGTGTTTTATAGTGATATGATGCTTGAATGATTGTAAGATGGATAGTAAATACTGAATATATTTTCAAGATGAAACATTACTGGTATATTAAGATATTTACTGGGTGGTGACCTCAGGTGATCTATACTTACATTCCTTCTAAATAATATATATCAATATCAATGAGGATATGATCCATTATATACACATTAATATTAAGTGCACTACTAATGTGAGAGAACAGATATGAAGCTTGTATAACAGAACCCTTAAATTAAAAGATAGAATGAACTGAATGTTTGTACTGGATTGATCTAAAAGGCTGCTGTATCAATTACTTCATTGAGGCCTTCTGGATGTAAAGATGAAAATCTATAGATCCAGAAGGTCTCCCTTTGACGAAGTTTAATCATTCTATTTTGGGAATTACTAGCAGTCACTACCTCGAGTGGGGTTATCTTCATAAGGCATTTGTTAGTGCCATGTGATGCTGTATGATGTCTAGAAGTACTGTATTTATCTAATCCTTTCACAATGCATCTGAGATGTTCAGACCATCTCTGTCTTATCATCCTGCAGGTGCGGCCTATATAATGTAGGCCACAGATGCAGGTGATACAATAGACCACATAAGTAGAACTGCATGTTATTTTTTGTGTTAATGTAAAAGTTTCCCCTGTGTTATTTACTTTGATACTCTTTTGTCCATTGATGGTATATTTACACATACTGCATCTATTTTTGTGACATCTGAAAAAGCCTATTTTTGCACCTTGAGTGCTATCTTGTATGTTTCCTCTATTGAATGGTGCATTTGTTTCCCTTTTGCACATCACTATCTTACTAGGTGCAAGTTTTTCCTTTATTGTTGGGGCTCTCCTAAAAGTGCATATTGGTTTCTCCCCTAAAATGGATCGCAGAACAGGGTCTTTCTTTAATAGTGTCCAATGTTTAGATAAGATCTTTCTAATCTCCCTATGGTTGTCGTTATATCTCGTAATGAATGTTGATTCATATCCTGAATCAAATGTAGATTCTTTCTTCTTTTTACTAGTGAATAATTCATGCCTATTTTGGGCACGTGCCCTATGGTAACTATGTTCAATGAGAGATGCAGGGTAATGTTTTTCTTTAAAACGATCTATGAGGGTCTGGCTTTGGATATCAAATGTATTGATATCTGTACAATTTCTTCGAATTCTTCGAAACTGACTGTATGGTATGTTTATTTTCCAACTGGAGTAATGGTTACTGTGATAGTCTAGTAAATTGTTGCTATCGACTGTTTTGAAAAAAGTGCATGATTCCACCTTATCATCTATGCCCCACATTAGGGAAACATCCAAAAAATCAATTTTATCTATTTGTACGTTCCATGTGAACTTAATCCCCATATTATTCATATTTAATTCATTCTGAAAGGCTGTCAGAGAATCCAATGGACCCTTCCATAAAAAAAGCAGATCATCTATATAACGGCCATAGAAGACCAGATTTTGCTCCCAGTTAGAATCATAGATGTAAATTGATTCAAAATAACCCATGAATAGGTTTGCGAAACTGGGAGCAAATCTGGTCCCCATGGCCGTCCCTTTAATTTGTATATAAAAGTTATCTAAAAACTGAAAATAATTATGGGTCAAAATAAAATTGATGAGTTCTAATATGTAATTTTTTTGAAGGTCCGACATATATATGTCTTCACTTAGAAAATAATCTATTGATTTTAACCCTATGTTATGTGCAATATTTGAATAAAGCGAAGTGACATCACAAGAGACCCAATACAAATTTTCTTCTTTTTTGATGTTAGAAAGTTTGATTAATAGATCAGTAGTGTCTCTAATGTAGGACCTCAGTTGTGATACATATTTTTGAAGATAAAAATCAATATAAGAAGATAGATTGTCAGTGATACTATTCATTCCTGCAATGATAGGCCTACCGGGTGGGTTATTTAGTTGTTTATGTATTTTGGGTAGGTGATAATAATAAGGTATGTTCGGACTTTTGGGAATCAAATATGTTTTTTCTTTTTTATTCAAAATGCCATTTGTATGTCCAAAATTAATCAATGTTATTAACTCTTTTGAAAAGTTGTCTGTGGGATCTTTTTCTAATTTATTATAATATTCTTTGTCAAGAACTATTCTGTATGCTTCATTGATATAATCCAGGTAGTTTTGGATCACTATCCCCCCGCCTTTGTCCGCCTGGCGGATGACTATGTTCTTATCTCTAGTAAGTTCCAAAAGGGCTTTCTTTTCATTGGGCCAAATATTACTGTGATTGCTGTTGCGGATGGGAAGTTTTTCCAAATCTTCTAACACTAGACTTTGAAAAATATCAAGATATGCTGTATCCTCTCCTTTTGGATTGAATGAAGATGGTGGTGCAAAATTTGTGTGAATCACTCCCTCAAAAAGTTGTTCTGATAGATCTTCAGGATCAACATATATTACTGTAGTATTCCTACATGTTGGCATGTTATCTGTGAGAATGGGGATACCTATATTTCTATTTGTTTGAAGTGATTTTTTTGCAAAATATCGTTGTAATGATAACTTTCTCGTGAATTTATTTGAATCCACATATATTTCAAACATCCTATGTGGATTTGAGGGGCAAAAACTTAAACCCTTACCCAAAATTCTTATTTGGTCATTAGTGAGAATTTTGTCGGATAGATTGAAAATACCTTTACTTAATTGCTGTAACTTTTCTTCCTGGGAGGCAATTCCCCTTCCCCTCCGTCCCCGTTTGTGTGTGTTCTTTTGGTTTTTCCTGGTTGTTGATAAGGTGTATTTTGCCCTTCCCTTCTCCATAGAGGTGCTAGGGGAATACGTTCCTCTAAAAAAGGAGGGGGATTCTGTGGTAATGGTGAATTGTGTGTCTGTAAATTATCCCTATTGTTAATGTGTTGATCTTCATATGTCCTATTATTGTTATTGGCGTTTACTCCATGGGTCCTTGGTGTTTCTGCTACATAATCCCTAGCTTGGTGTGTTCTATTATGATGTTGATTATCTCTATAATCCGATGAATGATTATCTCTATATTGATTATAAGTGGGTTTATATGTAGAATAGTGATGTGGCTGCTCTCTATAATGAGAGCTAGTGTTCTGTCTATTTTTATCTTGTTGGTCTCTTTGGTCTCTTTGATTGAAGTGTTGTCTATCATATTGTGTGTAATTTTGATCATTAAGTGGTGTGAACCTATTTGAAATGGGTATCTGATAAGGTTGTTGTTCTCTATGTTCTCTAAAATCTGTGTATGCCGTGTTAGTTTTATTATTTTTTTGTTGTTGAGACTGGGTATTAGAATAATGTCTATTTCCCATGTATTGGGGTCTATTAGAATAGTTTTGGTTTCTAAATCTATTTCTATTGTGATGTGTCACTTTAGTCCAAGTAGATTCATCTGGTTCTTTGTTCTCCTTCTTATTATAGGTATAAACTGTTCCCTTTGTATAATCCTCATCATCCCTTTCTTTTTTCTTATTTTTTTTAAAAATAATTTCATCTTGATATTCATCAGTAGCTTTGATAGTTCTCTCATTGAGTGCTGAATACTCAGAATGATCTTTAAATTGTTCAAGTGATTTTTGGATATTTTCAATTTTTGAGGCTATTTCCTCTGCTAATTTTTCTCTATGGGAAATCAAAATGTCTATTAGATTAAAGGAACAGCTGTCCAGAGCTGAATACCATTTGTTAAGTAATGTGTCATCTTCTTTAAATGAACAACTTTTCAGTAGTCTTAAACCTCTTGGTATTTGTTTTTTGTCTCTATAATATTTCAATGAGTCCAGGTCCCACCAATGTCTATGTTCAGTCTTGATTAATTCTTCCAACTGAGAAAATAATTGTTTAATAGACATTGCACCAGTGTGATCTGTACTCATAGAATTGACATTTGGTTGATATATAGATCTCTTGTTGGCCCTTTCTTTTAGAGATAACATATTCTTATCTATCTATATATATAACAAAAATATACAGTGACCTCTTAGATAGATGATCTCTTAGAAAAAAGAACAGATAGTAAAATACTAAACCCAATACATAAATATTACTTAAATATGTATATGGTACCTGTAACTGGTATTATAAACAGATATAAATATAGATCAGCAGTGACCTCTAGATAAATAAACCAATATTCAATGCCAATGCATGAATACAGCTAAAATAAATATATGATACCTGTGGCTTGTATTATAAATGCAGCATTAGCCAAGACAAAGAACAAAAGAAAGTCCAAAAGAAAGTCCAAAGATGATAGTAAATCCGTTTGTGTGTTGATGATCCAATGATTTATTGCAAAGTTGTTGAGCAGCTCCTTTCAAATGAAATCCTCTACCAGAATTCACTAGACAAATGAAACAAAAAAAGAAAGGGCGCCTCCTAGTGTAGCCAGTATATATAAGGATAAATAGAATGAGATATAGATTTTGTACTCACATGTAGTGAAGGCAAAGATAATGCCTAGATAAGCAGTCTGGAAACTTATCAGTGTCCCAGTTGACTGTGCATTAGAATGCTAGGGCAGCTCCTCTTAGTAGATTTCCAAAATCATCTGAAAAGTAAGAAGATATACAGAGGGCGACTCCTAGTGTGGAATTAGTAAGCAGAGTGTGAACCCACCAGCTTTACCCTTCAGAGATATACTCACAAAGTATAGAGCACACTGTAGTGCTAATGAAGCAAGCTGGGTATATTAAAAGTGGCCCAGCGCACATACCACTCCGGTGAAAGATGGTCCAATGTATTCAGAAGGTTCAGATAAAAAATTCAGGAGACTCCAGATATATATAAAAAACACTTTATATAAAAATATAACAGTGTACAATAAAAAATCAGTAGAATTCGCTACGCGTTTCTCAGAGCTACCACTCTGTTTCCTCAGGCAAGTTATACTGATCTAAAACTGAAGTCTCCTATTTATACATCCTCAAATAAATTAAAACATTGGTCACACCCAATTTACCAATTACTTATGCAAATGTTGCTATGGTGACCTTCACAATACAAACTGACTTTTCTTGATACCAGTATGTGAATATATAACTCATTGTATGCATAGATCTACTTTAACATATACAGCTAGTATCAAAACAAGTATATATCAGATATTACAATATATCTCATAAAACTTTTCGGAAGAAAACATATATAGTATGCACAATAGTGTTTCAGCAAAAAAACAAATACAGCACTCATATAGTTGGTTCATTAAATTTTCAGCAATCTCTCTTTATGAAAGTGAATGCACTATTTATTTCTATTTTATATGGTTAATAACTTCTTTATTTCATGAGGATTTCTTTCCTCCCCTTTGTTCATAGTAGAAAGTCTAATTTATTTATTAATTAAAAGCATTAGCTAGTTTGTTTATATCATATATAAAGCTGTCAGCTTGTGGGTGTGTGTCATTAGCCTATCTCACACTTCCATATGTGTGGGTAATGGCTAGTGGGCGTGTATCATTTATCGCCGGTCTTTAAATACAATTCCTCAACTTTCTTCCTAATATATTCTTACCCCTTTTGACATGATCTCCTACAATAAACTGTTTAAATGTTATCTGAATTGTTGTATTGTGCATATCATAAGCTGATTTTATGAAGGGCTATGTCTATTTGTTTAAAGCTCCCTCTCTGATTTCACAATGTCCAATGTGTAGGTGATAATCCGTGGGCGTGTAGCATAAACCAATCACGCGTCACTATGTGTGTGAATCCCAGCTTATAGGCGTGTGTTTTCTATCGTTAAAAAAAAAAAAAAAAAAATAAATCAACTATTGTCTATTTATTTTTTTGGGATATGAACTGCTTTGCTATTTTGATATATTTATATATAACCCTATGGCTATGTTCGAGATAGCATCAGCCAATTTGTGTAGCCCTTTGGTATTACTGCTCTGTGAAAGCATATCCTATCCTCACAGTATTCGTCAATTTTTACTGAATCATAACATTCAAAATAATGCCAGTCTCGTAATCATTGCGCTTCAATCGAATAGATGCATATACTCATATATTTTTATATATTGGTAACCTGTATAATGTATATAAATAAAACTATATATATATAAAAAAATATGAATTATAGTCTTCCATTTTTTGTGTGTGCTTTCTGTGCCCTAGTGAATAAATTAATAAATTGTTCTATATGAAAAGACATGTGAAAAAACATATAGAGGAAAATTATGGTTACTATATGCTATAAATAGTGATAATTAGTGAATTCTATGTGTGACTAGTGTTAAGTACTCTAACTATATCTTATTTTATGTAAATAAATATATATAAATAGATGTGCTATTATAAAAACCTATGTGACTAGAGTAATAATAAAAGAAGGGTCCATTGGATTCTCTGACAGCCTTTCAGAATGAATTAAATATGAATAATATGGGGATTAAGTTCACATGGAACGTACAAATAGATAAAATTGATTTTTTGGATGTTTCCCTAATGTGGGGCATAGATGATAAGGTGGAATCATGCACTTTTTTCAAAACAGTCGATAGCAACAATTTACTAGACTATCACAGTAACCATTACTCCAGTTGGAAAATAAACATACCATACAGTCAGTTTCGAAGAATTCGAAGAAATTGTACAGATATCAATACATTTGATATCCAAAGCCAGACCCTCATAGATCGTTTTAAAGAAAAACATTACCCTGCATCTCTCATTGAACATAGTTACCATAGGGCACGTGCCCAAAATAGGCATGAATTATTCACTAGTAAAAAGAAGAAAGAATCTACATTTGATTCAGGATATGAATCAACATTCATTACGAGATATAACGACAACCATAGGGAGATTAGAAAGATCTTATCTAAACATTGGACACTATTAAAGAAAGACCCTGTTCTGCGATCCATTTTAGGGGAGAAACCAATATGCACTTTTAGGAGAGCCCCAACAATAAAGGAAAAACTTGCACCTAGTAAGATAGTGATGTGCAAAAGGGAAACAAATGCACCATTCAATAGAGGAAACATACAAGATAGCACTCAAGGTGCAAAAATAGGCTTTTTCAGATGTCACAAAAATAGATGCAGTATGTGTAAATATACCATCAATGGACAAAAGAGTATCAAAGTAAATAACACAGGGGAAACTTTTACATTAACACAAAAAATAACATGCAGTTCTACTTATGTGGTCTATTGTATCACCTGCATCTGTGGCCTACATTATATAGGCCGCACCTGCAGGATGATAAGACAGAGATGGTCTGAACATCTCAGATGCATTGTGAAAGGATTAGATAAATACAGTACTTCTAGACATCATACAGCATCACATGGCACTAACAAATGCCTTATGAAGATAACCCCACTCGAGGTAGTGACTGCTAGTAATTCCCAAAATAGAATGATTAAACTTCGTCAAAGGGAGACCTTCTGGATCTATAGATTTTCATCTTTACATCCAGAAGGCCTCAATGAAGTAATTGATACAGCAGCCTTTTAGATCAATCCAGTACAAACATTCAGTTCATTCTATCTTTTAATTTAAGGGTTCTGTTATACAAGCTTCATATCTGTTCTCTCACATTAGTAGTGCACTTAATATTAATGTGTATATAATGGATCATATCCTCATTGATATTGATATATATTATTTAGAAGGAATGTAAGTATAGATCACCTGAGGTCACCACCCAGTAAATATCTTAATATACCAGTAATGTTTCATCTTGAAAATATATTCAGTATTTACTATCCATCTTACAATCATTCAAGCATCATATCACTATAAAACACATTTAATCACATTAATGGAGATATGTATATTTAGAATACTATAAACATACAATTTGTCTATATTCATACACATAGAGTACTTATTATATTAATTATAAACACTTAACATTGTCACACTATACACATTTAATCATATGAGTCACATAGGAATTGATATATTCATGGTCATACACATAATATTATTATAGTTATATTATTTATATATTATTACTCTAGTCACATAGGTTTTTATAATAGCACATCTATTTATATATATTTATTTACATAAAATAAGATATAGTTAGAGTACTTAACACTAGTCACACATAGAATTCACTAATTATCACTATTTATAGCATATAGTAACCATAATTTTCCTCTATATGTTTTTTCACATGTCTTTTCATATAGAACAATTTATTAATTTATTCACTAGGGCACAGAAAGCACACACAAAAAATGGAAGACTATAATTCATATTTTTTTATATATATATAGTTTTATTTATATACATTATACAGGTTACCAATATATAAAAATATATGAGTATATGCATCTATTCGATTGAAGCGCAATGATTACGAGACTGGCATTATTTTGAATGTTATGATTCAGTAAAAATTGACGAATACTGTGAGGATAGGATATGCTTTCACAGAGCAGTAATACCAAAGGGCTACACAAATTGGCTGATGCTATCTCGAACATAGCCATAGGGTTATATATAAATATATCAAAATAGCAAAGCAGTTCATATCCCAAAAAAAATAAATAGACAATAGTTGATTTATTTTTTTTTTTTTTTTTTTTTTTTTTTTTTTTTTTTTTTTTTTTTTTTTTTTAACGATAGAAAACACACGCCTATAAGCTGGGATTCACACACATAGTGACGCGTGATTGGTTTATGCTACACGCCCACGGATTATCACCTACACATTGGACATTGTGAAATCAGAGAGGGAGCTTTAAACAAATAGACATAGCCCTTCATAAAATCAGCTTATGATATGCACAATACAACAATTCAGATAACATTTAAACAGTTTATTGTAGGAGATCATGTCAAAAGGGGTAAGAATATATTAGGAAGAAAGTTGAGGAATTGTATTTAAAGACCGGCGATAAATGATACACGCCCACTAGCCATTACCCACACATATGGAAGTGTGAGATAGGCTAATGACACACACCCACAAGCTGACAGCTTTATATATGATATAAACAAACTAGCTAATGCTTTTAATTAATAAATAAATTAGACTTTCTACTATGAACAAAGGGGAGGAAAGAAATCCTCATGAAATAAAGAAGTTATTAACCATATAAAATAGAAATAAATAGTGCATTCACTTTCATAAAGAGAGATTGCTGAAAATTTAATGAACCAACTATATGAGTGCTGTATTTGTTTTTTTGCTGAAACACTATTGTGCATACTATATATGTTTTCTTCCGAAATGTTTATGAGATATATTGTAATATCTGATATATACTTGTTTTGATACTAGCTGTATATGTTAAAGTAGATCTATGCATACAATGAGTTATATATTCACATACTGGTATCAAGAAAAGTCAGTTTGTATTGTGAAGGTCACCATAGCAACATTTGCATAAGTAATTGGTAAATTGGGTGTGACCAATGTTTTAATTTATTTGAGGATGTATAAATAGGAGACTTCAGTTTTAGATCAGTATAACTTGCCTGAGGAAACAGAGTGGTAGCTCTGAGAAACGCGTAGCGAATTCTACTGATTTTTTATTGTACACTGTTATATTTTTATATAAAGTGTTTTTTATATATATCTGGAGTCCCCTGAATTTTTTATCTGAACCTTCTGAATACATTGGACCATCTTTCACCGGAGTGGTATGTGCGCTGGGCCACTTTTAATATACCCAGCTTGCTTCATTAGCACTACAGTGTGCTCTATACTTTGTGAGTATATCTCTGAAGGGTAAAGCTGGTGGGTTCACACTCTGCTTACTAATTCCACACTAGGAGTCGCCCTCTGTATATCTTCTTACTTTTCAGATGATTTTGGAAATCTACTAAGAGGAGCTGCCCTAGCATTCTAATGCACAGTCAACTGGGACACTGATAAGTTTCCAGACTGCTTATCTAGGCATTATCTTTGCCTTCACTACATGTGAGTACAAAATCTATATCTCATTCTATTTATCCTTATATATACTGGCTACACTAGGAGGCGCCCTTTCTTTTTTTGTTTCATTTGTCTAGTGAATTCTGGTAGAGGATTTCATTTGAAAGGAGCTGCTCAACAACTTTGCAATAAATCATTGGATCATCAACACACAAACGGATTTACTATCATCTTTGGACTTTCTTTTGGACTTTCTTTTGTTCTTTGTCTTGGCTAATGCTGCATTTATAATACAAGCCACAGGTATCATATATTTATTTTAGCTGTATTCATGCATTGGCATTGAATATTGGTTTATTTATCTAGAGGTCACTGCTGATCTATA
This sequence comes from Bombina bombina, assembly GCF_027579735.1. Classification (NCBI taxonomy): domain Eukaryota; kingdom Metazoa; phylum Chordata; class Amphibia; order Anura; family Bombinatoridae; genus Bombina; species Bombina bombina. Next base: position 903,912 of record NC_069500.1, read on the forward strand.
TTTATATCTGTTTATAATACCAGTTACAGGTACCATATACATATTTAAGTAATATTTATGTATTGGGTTTAGTATTTTACTATCTGTTCTTTTTTCTAAGAGATCATCTATCTAAGAGGTCACTGTATATTTTTGTTATATATATAGATAGATAAGAATATGTTATCTCTAAAAGAAAGGGCCAACAAGAGATCTATATATCAACCAAATGTCAATTCTATGAGTACAGATCACACTGGTGCAATGTCTATTAAACAATTATTTTCTCAGTTGGAAGAATTAATCAAGACTGAACATAGACATTGGTGGGACCTGGACTCATTGAAATATTATAGAGACAAAAAACAAATACCAAGAGGTTTAAGACTACTGAAAAGTTGTTCATTTAAAGAAGATGACACATTACTTAACAAATGGTATTCAGCTCTGGACAGCTGTTCCTTTAATCTAATAGACATTTTGATTTCCCATAGAGAAAAATTAGCAGAGGAAATAGCCTCAAAAATTGAAAATATCCAAAAATCACTTGAACAATTTAAAGATCATTCTGAGTATTCAGCACTCAATGAGAGAACTATCAAAGCTACTGATGAATATCAAGATGAAATTATTTTTAAAAAAAATAAGAAAAAAGAAAGGGATGATGAGGATTATACAAAGGGAACAGTTTATACCTATAATAAGAAGGAGAACAAAGAACCAGATGAATCTACTTGGACTAAAGTGACACATCACAATAGAAATAGATTTAGAAACCAAAACTATTCTAATAGACCCCAATACATGGGAAATAGACATTATTCTAATACCCAGTCTCAACAACAAAAAAATAATAAAACTAACACGGCATACACAGATTTTAGAGAACATAGAGAACAACAACCTTATCAGATACCCATTTCAAATAGGTTCACACCACTTAATGATCAAAATTACACACAATATGATAGACAACACTTCAATCAAAGAGACCAAAGAGACCAACAAGATAAAAATAGACAGAACACTAGCTCTCATTATAGAGAGCAGCCACATCACTATTCTACATATAAACCCACTTATAATCAATATAGAGATAATCATTCATCGGATTATAGAGATAATCAACATCATAATAGAACACACCAAGCTAGGGATTATGTAGCAGAAACACCAAGGACCCATGGAGTAAACGCCAATAACAATAATAGGACATATGAAGATCAACACATTAACAATAGGGATAATTTACAGACACACAATTCACCATTACCACAGAATCCCCCTCCTTTTTTAGAGGAACGTATTCCCCTAGCACCTCTATGGAGAAGGGAAGGGCAAAATACACCTTATCAACAACCAGGAAAAACCAAAAGAACACACACAAACGGGGACGGAGGGGAAGGGGAATTGCCTCCCAGGAAGAAAAGTTACAGCAATTAAGTAAAGGTATTTTCAATCTATCCGACAAAATTCTCACTAATGACCAAATAAGAATTTTGGGTAAGGGTTTAAGTTTTTGCCCCTCAAATCCACATAGGATGTTTGAAATATATGTGGATTTAAATAAATTCACGAGAAAGTTATCATTACAACGATATTTTGCAAAAAAATCACTTCAAACAAATAGAAATATAGGTATCCCCATTCTCACAGATAACATGCCAACATGTAGGAATACTACAGTAATATATGTTGATCCTGAAGATCTATCAGAACAACTTTTTGAGGGAGTGATTCACACAAATTTTGCACCACCATCTTCATTCAATCCAAAAGGAGAGGATACAGCATATCTTGATATTTTTCAAAGTCTAGTGTTAGAAGATTTGGAAAAACTTCCCATCCGCAACAGCAATCACAGTAATATTTGGCCCAATGAAAAGAAAGCCCTTTTGGAACTTACTAGAGATAAGAACATAGTCATCCGCCAGGCGGACAAAGGCGGGGGGATAGTGATCCAAAACTACCTGGATTATATCAATGAAGCATACAGAATAGTTCTTGACAAAGAATATTATAATAAATTAGAAAAAGATCCCACAGACAACTTTTCAAAAGAGTTAATAACATTGATTAATTTTGGACATACAAATGGCATTTTGAATAAAAAAGAAAAAACATATTTGATTCCCAAAAGTCCGAACATACCTTATTATTATCACCTACCCAAAATACATAAACAACTAAATAACCCACCCGGTAGGCCTATCATTGCAGGAATGAATAGTATCACTGACAATCTATCTTCTTATATTGATTTTTATCTTCAAAAATATGTATCACAACTGAGGTCCTACATTAGAGACACTACTGATCTATTAATCAAACTTTCTAACATCAAAAAAGAAGAAAATTTGTATTGGGTCTCTTGTGATGTCACTTCGCTTTATTCAAATATTGCACATAACATAGGGTTAAAATCAATAGATTATTTTCTAAGTGAAGACATATATATGTCGGACCTTCAAAAAAATTACATATTAGAACTCATCAATTTTATTTTGACCCATAATTATTTTCAGTTTTTAGATAACTTTTATATACAAATTAAAGGGACGGCCATGGGGACCAGATTTGCTCCCAGTTTCGCAAACCTATTCATGGGTTATTTTGAATCAATTTACATCTATGATTCTAACTGGGAGCAAAATCTGGTCTTCTATGGCCGTTATATAGATGATCTGCTTTTTTTATGGAAGGGTCCATTGGATTCTCTGACAGCCTTTCAGAATGAATTAAATATGAATAATATGGGGATTAAGTTCACATGGAACGTACAAATAGATAAAATTGATTTTTTGGATGTTTCCCTAATGTGGGGCATAGATGATAAGGTGGAATCATGCACTTTTTTCAAAACAGTCGATAGCAACAATTTACTAGACTATCACAGTAACCATTACTCCAGTTGGAAAATAAACATACCATACAGTCAGTTTCGAAGAATTCGAAGAAATTGTACAGATATCAATACATTTGATATCCAAAGCCAGACCCTCATAGATCGTTTTAAAGAAAAACATTACCCTGCATCTCTCATTGAACATAGTTACCATAGGGCACGTGCCCAAAATAGGCATGAATTATTCACTAGTAAAAAGAAGAAAGAATCTACATTTGATTCAGGATATGAATCAACATTCATTACGAGATATAACGACAACCATAGGGAGATTAGAAAGATCTTATCTAAACATTGGACACTATTAAAGAAAGACCCTGTTCTGCGATCCATTTTAGGGGAGAAACCAATATGCACTTTTAGGAGAGCCCCAACAATAAAGGAAAAACTTGCACCTAGTAAGATAGTGATGTGCAAAAGGGAAACAAATGCACCATTCAATAGAGGAAACATACAAGATAGCACTCAAGGTGCAAAAATAGGCTTTTTCAGATGTCACAAAAATAGATGCAGTATGTGTAAATATACCATCAATGGACAAAAGAGTATCAAAGTAAATAACACAGGGGAAACTTTTACATTAACACAAAAAATAACATGCAGTTCTACTTATGTGGTCTATTGTATCACCTGCATCTGTGGCCTACATTATATAGGCCGCACCTGCAGGATGATAAGACAGAGATGGTCTGAACATCTCAGATGCATTGTGAAAGGATTAGATAAATACAGTACTTCTAGACATCATACAGCATCACATGGCACTAACAAATGCCTTATGAAGATAACCCCACTCGAGGTAGTGACTGCTAGTAATTCCCAAAATAGAATGATTAAACTTCGTCAAAGGGAGACCTTCTGGATCTATAGATTTTCATCTTTACATCCAGAAGGCCTCAATGAAGTAATTGATACAGCAGCCTTTTAGATCAATCCAGTACAAACATTCAGTTCATTCTATCTTTTAATTTAAGGGTTCTGTTATACAAGCTTCATATCTGTTCTCTCACATTAGTAGTGCACTTAATATTAATGTGTATATAATGGATCATATCCTCATTGATATTGATATATATTATTTAGAAGGAATGTAAGTATAGATCACCTGAGGTCACCACCCAGTAAATATCTTAATATACCAGTAATGTTTCATCTTGAAAATATATTCAGTATTTACTATCCATCTTACAATCATTCAAGCATCATATCACTATAAAACACATTTAATCACATTAATGGAGATATGTATATTTAGAATACTATAAACATACAATTTGTCTATATTCATACACATAGAGTACTTATTATATTAATTATAAACACTTAACATTGTCACACTATACACATTTAATCATATGAGTCACATAGGAATTGATATATTCATGGTCATACACATAATATTATTATAGTTATATTATTTATATATTATTACTCTAGTCACATAGGTTTTTATAATAGCACATCTATTTATATATATTTATTTACATAAAATAAGATATAGTTAGAGTACTTAACACTAGTCACACATAGAATTCACTAATTATCACTATTTATAGCATATAGTAACCATAATTTTCCTCTATATGTTTTTTCACATGTCTTTTCATATAGAACAATTTATTAATTTATTCACTAGGGCACAGAAAGCACACACAAAAAATGGAAGACTATAATTCATATTTTTTTATATATATATAGTTTTATTTATATACATTATACAGGTTACCAATATATAAAAATATATGAGTATATGCATCTATTCGATTGAAGCGCAATGATTACGAGACTGGCATTATTTTGAATGTTATGATTCAGTAAAAATTGACGAATACTGTGAGGATAGGATATGCTTTCACAGAGCAGTAATACCAAAGGGCTACACAAATTGGCTGATGCTATCTCGAACATAGCCATAGGGTTATATATAAATATAACAAAATAGCAAAGCAGTTCATATCCCAAAAAAATAAATAGACAATAGTTGATTTATTTTTTTTTTTTTTTTTTTTTTTTTTTTTTTTAACGATAGAAAACACACGCCTATAAGCTGGGATTCACACACATAGTGACGCGTGATTGGTTTATGCTACACGCCCACGGATTATCACCTACACATTGGACATTGTGAAATCAGAGAGGGAGCTTTAAACAAATAGACATAGCCCTTCATAAAATCAGCTTATGATATGCACAATACAACAATTCAGATAACATTTAAACAGTTTATTGTAGGAGATCATGTCAAAAGGGGTAAGAATATATTAGGAAGAAAGTTGAGGAATTGTATTTAAAGACCGGCGATAAATGATACACGCCCACTAGCCATTACCCACACATATGGAAGTGTGAGATAGGCTAATGACACACACCCACAAGCTGACAGCTTTATATATGATATAAACAAACTAGCTAATGCTTTTAATTAATAAATAAATTAGACTTTCTACTATGAACAAAGGGGAGGAAAGAAATCCTCATGAAATAAAGAAGTTATTAACCATATAAAATAGAAATAAATAGTGCATTCACTTTCATAAAGAGAGATTGCTGAAAATTTAATGAACCAACTATATGAGTGCTGTATTTGTTTTTTTGCTGAAACACTATTGTGCATACTATATATGTTTTCTTCCGAAATGTTTATGAGATATATTGTAATATCTGATATATACTTGTTTTGATACTAGCTGTATATGTTAAAGTAGATCTATGCATACAATGAGTTATATATTCACATACTGGTATCAAGAAAAGTCAGTTTGTATTGTGAAGGTCACCATAGCAACATTTGCATAAGTAATTGGTAAATTGGGTGTGACCAATGTTTTAATTTATTTGAGGATGTATAAATAGGAGACTTCAGTTTTAGATCAGTATAACTTGCCTGAGGAAACAGAGTGGTAGCTCTGAGAAACGCGTAGCGAATTCTACTGATTTTTTATTGTACACTGTTATATTTTTATATAAAGTGTTTTTTATATATATCTGGAGTCTCCTGAATTTTTTATCTGAACCTTCTGAATACATTGGACCATCTTTCACCGGAGTGGTATGTGCGCTGGGCCACTTTTAATATACCCAGCTTGCTTCATTAGCACTACAGTGTGCTCTATACTTTGTGAGTATATCTCTGAAGGGTAAAGCTGGTGGGTTCACACTCTGCTTACTAATTCCACACTAGGAGTCGCCCTCTGTATATCTTCTTACAATATAAATTATAATTACATTGTAGCTATTTTAGGATTTATATTTATTTTACAGGCAACTTTGTATTTATTTTAACCAGGTACAATAGCTATTAAATAGTTAATAACTAATTAATAGCTACCTAGTTAAAATAATTACAAAATTACCTGTAAAATAAATCCTAACCTAAGTTACAATTAAACTTAACACTACACTATCAATAAATTAATTAAATAAAATACCTACAATTACCTACAATTAAACCTAACACTACACTATCAATAAATTAATTAAATACAATACCTACAAATAAATACAATTAAATAAACTAACTAAAGTACAAAAAATAAAAAAGAACTAAGTTACAAAAAATAAAAAAATATATACAAACATTAGAAAAATATTACAATCATCTTAAACTAATTACACCTACTCTAAGCCCCCTAATAAAATAACAAAGACCCCCAAAATAAAAAAATGCCCTACCCTATTCTAAAATTAAAATAGAAAAGCTCTTTTACCTTACCAGCCCTTAAAAGGGCCTTTTGCGGGGCATGCCCCAAAGAATTCAGCTCTTTTGCCTGTAAAAAAAAACATACAACACCCCCCCCAACATTACAACCCACCACCCACATACCCCTAATCTAACCCAACCCCCCCTTAAATAAACCTAACACTAAGCCCCTGAAGATCTCCCTACCTTGTCTTCACCACACCGGGTTCACCGATCGGTCCAGAAGAGCCTCCAAAGTCTTCATCCAAGCCCAAGCGGGGGCTGAAGATGTCCATGATCCGGCTGAAGTCTTGATCCAAGCGGGAGCTGAAGAGGTCCATGATCCGGCTGAAGTCTTCATCCAAGCGGGAGCTGAAGAGGTCCATGATCCGACTGAAGTCTTCATCCAAGCGGGAGCTGAAGAGGTCCATGATCCGGCCGAAGTCTTCTATCAAGCGGCATCTTCTTTCTTCCGGATCCATGTTCATCCCGCCGACGCGGAACATCTATCTTCACCGACGACTTCCCGACGAATGACGGTTCCTTTAAGGGACGTCATCCAAGATGGCGTCCCTCGAATTCCGATTGGCTGATAGGATTCTATCAGCCAATCGGAATTAAGTTAGGAAAATTCTGATTGGCTGATGGAATCAGCCAATCAGATTCAAGTTCAATCCGATTGGCTGATCCAATCAGCCAATCAGATTGAGCTCGCATTCTATTGGCTGATCGGAACCTCTTCAGCTCCCGCTTGGATGAAGACTTCAGCCGGATCATAGACCACTTCAGCTCCCGCTTGGATCAAGACTTCATCCGGATCATGGACATCTTCAGCCCCCGCTTGGGCTTGGATGAAGACTTCGGAGGCTCTTCTGGACCGATCGGTGAACCCGGTGTGGTGAAGACAAGGTAGGGAGATCTTCAGGGGCTTAGTGTTAGGTTTATTTAAGGGGGGTTTGGGTTAGATTAGGTGTATGTGGGTGGTGGGTTGTAATGTTGGGGGGGGGGGTATTGTGTTTATTTTTACAGGCAAAGAGCTGAATTCTTTGGGCCATGCCCCGCAAATGGCCCTTTTCAGGGCTGGTAAGGTAAAAGAGCTTTTCTATTTTAATTTTAGAATAGGGTAGGGCATTTTTTTTATTTTGGGGGTCTTTGTTATTTTATTAGGGGGCTTAGAGTAGGGGTAATTAGTTTAAAATGGTTGTAATATTTTTCTAATGTTTGTAAATATTTTTTAATTTTTTGTAACTTAGTTCTTTTTTATTTTTTGTACTTTAGTTAGTTTATTTAATTGTAATTATTTGTAGGTATTGTATTTAATTAATTTATTGATAGTGTAGTGTTAGGTTTAATTGTAGGTAATTGTAGGTATTTTATTTAATTAATTTATTGATAGTGTAGTGTTAGGTTTAATTGTAACTTAGGTTAGGATTTATTTTACAGGTAATTTTGTAATTATTTTAACTAGGTAACTATTAAATAGTAAATAACTATTTAATAGCTATTGTACCTGGTTAAAATAAATACAAAGTTGCCTGTAAAATAAATATAAATCCTAAAATAGCTATAATATAATTATAATTTATATTGTAGCTATATTAGGGTTTATTTTACAGGTAAGTATTTAGCTTTAAATAGGAATAATTTATTTAATAAGAGTTAATTTATTTCGTTAGATTTAAATTATATTTAACTTAGGGGGGTGTTAGGGTTAAGGTTAGACTTAGCTTTAGGGGTTAATAAATGTATTATAGTAGCGGTGAGGTCCGGTCGGCAGATTAGGGGTTAATACTTGAAGTTAGGTGTCGGCGATGTTAGGGAGGGCAGATTAGGGGTTAATACTATTTATTATAGGGTTATTGAGGCGGGAGTGAGGAGGATTAGGGGTTAATACATTTATTATAGTAGCGGTGAGGTCCGGTTGGCAGATTAGGGGTTAATAATTGTAGGTAGGTGGAGGCGACGTTGGGGGCGGCAGATTATGGGTTAATAAATATAATATAGGGGTCGGCGGTGTTAGGGGCAGCAGATTAGAGGTTCATAGGGATAACGTAGGTTGCGGCGGTGTACGGAGCGGCAGATTAGGGGTTAAAAAAATTTAATAGAGTGGCGGCGATGTGGGGGGACCTCGGTTTAGGGGTGCATAGGTAGTTTATGGGTGTTAGTGTACTTTAGAGCACAGTAGTTAAGAGCTTTATAAACCGGCGTTAGCCCATAAAGCTCTTAACTCCTGACTTTTTTCTGCGGCTGGAGTTTTGTCGTTAGATTTCTAACGCTCACTTCAACCAAGACTCTAAATACCGGCGTTAGGAAGATCCCATTGAAAAGATAGGATACGCAATTGGCGTAAGGGGATCTGCGGTATGGAAAAGTCACGGCTGCAAAGTGAGCGTTAGACCCTTACCTACACGACTCTAAATACCAGCGGTAGCCCAAAACCAGCGTTAGGAGCCTCTAACGCTGGTTTTGACGGCTAACGCCAAACTCTAAATCTAGCCGTTAGTCTGTCAGTGACAGTACACAGATCACTTAGTCTGTCAGTGACAGTACACAGATCACTTAGTCTGTCAGTAACAGTACACAGGTCACTTAGTCTGTCAGTGACAGTACACAGATCACTTAGTCTGTCAGTGACAGTACACAGATCACTTAGTCTGTCAGTGACAGTACACAGATCACTTAGTCTGTCAGTGACAGTACACAGGTCACTTAGTCTGTCAGTGACAGTACACAGATCACTTAGTCTGTCAGTGACAGTATACAGATCACTTAGTCTGTCAGTTACAACACACAGATCACTTAGTCTGTCAGTGACAGTACACAGATCACTTAGTCTGTCAGTGACAGTACACAGATCACTTAGTCTGTCAGTGACAGTACACAGATCACTTAGTCTGTCAGTGACAGTACACAGATCACTTAGTCTGTCAGTGACAGTACACAGATCACTTAGTCTGTCAGTGACAGTACACAGATCACTTAGTCTGTCAGTGACAGTACACAGATCACTTAGTCTTTTAGTGACAGTACACAGATCACTTAGTCTGTCAGTGACAGTACACAGATCACTTAGTCTGTCAGTGACAGTACACAGATCACTTAGTCTGTCAGTGACAGTACACAGATCACTTAGTCTGTCAGTGACAGTACACAGATCACTTAGTCTGTCAGTGACAGTACACAGATCACTTAGTCTGTCAGTGACAGTACACAGATCACTTAGTCTGTCAGTGACAGTACACAGATCACTTAGTCTGTCAGTGACAGTACACAGATCACTTAGTCTGTCAGTGACAGTACACAGATCACTTAGTCTTTTAGTGACAGTACACAGATCACTTAGTCTGTCAGTGACAGTACACAGATCACTTAGTCTGTCAATGACAGTACACAGATCACTTAGTCTGTCAGTGACAGTACACAGATTACTTAGTCTGTCAGTGACAGTACACAGATCACTTAGTCTGTCAGTGACAGTACACAGATCACTTAGTCTGTCAGTGACAGTACACAGATCACTTAGTCTGTCAGTGACAGTACACAGATCACTTAGTCTGTCAGTGACAGTACACAGATCACTTAGTCTGTCAGTGACAGTACACAGATCACTTAGTCTGTCAGTGAAAGTACACAGGTCACTTAGTCTGTCAATGACAGTACACAGGTCACTTAGTCTGTCAGTGACAGTACACCGATAACTTAGTCTGTCAGTGACAGTACACAGATCACTTAGTCTGTCAGTGACAGTACACAGATCACTTAGTCTGTCAGTGACAGTACAGATCACTTAGTCTGTCAGTGACAGTACACAGATCACTTAGTCTGTCAATGACAGTACACAGATCACTTAGTCTGTCAGTGACAGTACACAGATTACTTAGTCTGTCAGTGACAGTACACAGATCACTTAGTCTGTCAATGACAGTACACAGATCACTTAGTCTGTCAGTGACAGTACACAGATTACTTAGTCTGTCAGTGACAGTACACAGATCACTTAGTCTGTCAGTGACAGTACACAGATCACTTAGTCTGTCAGTGACAGTACACAGATCACTTAGGCCTAGATTTGGAGTTTGGCGGTAGCCGTGAAAACCAGCGTTAGAGGCTCCTAACGCTGGTTTTAGGCTACCGCCGGTATTTGGAGTCATTCAAAAAAGGGTCTAACGCTCACTTTTCAGCCGCGACTTTTCCATACCGCAGATCCCCTTACGTCAATTGCGTATCCTATCTTTTCAATGGGATCTTTCTAACTCTGGTATTTAGAGTCGTGGCTGAAGTGAGCGTTAGAAATCTAACGACAAAACTCCAGCCGCAGAAAAAAGTCAGTAGTTAAGAGCTTTCTGGGCTAACGCCGGTTTATAAAGCTCTTAACTACTGTGCTCTAAAGTACACTAACACCCATAAACTATCTATGTACCCCTAAACCGAGGTCCCCCCACATCGCCGACACTCGATTAAATTTTTTTAACCCCTAATCTGCCGACCGCCACCTACGTTATACTTATGTACCCCTAATCTGCTGCCCCTAACACCGCCGACCCCTATATTATATTTATTAACCCCTAACCTGCCCCCCACAACGTCGCAGCCAGCTACCTACAATAATTAACCCCTAATCTGCCGACCGCAAAGAGCCGCCACCTACATTATAGCTATGTACCCCTAATCTGCTGCCGCTAACACCGCCGACCCCTATATTATATTTATTAACCCCTAATCTGCCCCCCTCAACGTCGCCTCCACCTGCCTACACTTATTAACCCCTAATCTGCCGAGCGGACCGCACCGCTACTATAATAAAGTTATTAACCCCTAATCCGCCTCACTAACCCTATAATAAATAGTATTAACCCCTAATCTGCCCTCCCTAACATCGCCGACACCTAACTTCAATTATTAACCCCTAATCTGCCGACCGAATCTCGCCGCTACTGTAATAAATGGATTAACCCCTAAAGCTAAGTCTAACCCTAACACTAACACCCCCCTAAGTTAAATATAATTTAAATCTAACGAAATAAATTAACTCTTATTAAATAAATTATTCCTATTTAAAGCTAAATACTTACCTGTAAAATAAATCCTAATATAGCTACAATATAAATTATAATTATATTATAGCTATTTTAGGATTTATATTTATTTTACAGGTAACTTTGTATTTATTTTAACCAGGTACAATAGCTATTAAATAGTTAAGAACTATTTAATAGCTAAAATAGTTAAAATAATTACAAATTTACCTGTAAAATAAATCCTAACCTAAGTTACAATTAAACCTAACACTACACTATCAATAAATTAATTAAATAAAATACCTATAATTATCAACAATTAAACCTAACACTACACTATCAATAAATAAATTAAATACAATTCCTACAAATAAATACAATGAAATAAACTAACTAAAGTACAAAAAATAAAAAAGAACTAAGTTACAAAAAATAAAAAAATATTTACAAACATTAGAAATATATTACAACAACTTTAAACTAATTACACCTACTCTAAGCCCCCTAATAAAATAACAAAGCCCCCCAAAATAAAAAAATGCCCTACCCTCTTCTAAATTACTAAAGTTCAAAGCTCTTTTACCTTACCAGCCCTGAACAGGGCCCTTTGCGGGGCATGCCCCAAGAAGTTCAGCTCTTTTGCCTGTAAAAAAAAACATACAATACCCCCCCAACATTACAACCCACCACCCACATACCCCTAATCTAACCCAAACCCCCCTTAAATAAACCTAACACTAAGCCCCTGAAGATCTCCCTACCTTGAGTCGTCTTCACCCAGCCGAGCCAAATTCTTCATCCAAGCGGAGCAAGAAGAGGTCCTCCATCCGGTAGAAGTCTTCATCCAAGCGGGGCAGAAGAGGTCTTCCATCCGATTGAAGTCTTCATCCAAGAGGCATCTTCTATCGTCATCCATCCGGAGCGGAGCGGCAGCATCCTGAAGACCTCCGACGCGGAACATCCATCCTGGCCGACGACTGAACGATGAATGACGGTTCCTTTAAATGACGTCATCCAAGATGGCGTCCCTCGAATTCCGATTGGCTGATAGGATTCTATCAGCCAATCGGAATTAAGGTAGGAATATTCTGATTGGCTGATGGAATCAGCCAATCAGAATCAAGTTCAATCCGATTGGCTGAATCCAATCAGCCAATCGGATTGAACTTGATTCTGATTGGCTGATTCTATCAGCCAATCAGAATATTCCTACCTTAATTCCGATTGGCTGATAGAATCCTATCAGCCAATCGGAATTCGAGGGACGCCATCTTGGATGACGTCATTTAAAGGAACCGTCAGTCGTCGGCCAGGATGGATGTTCCCCGGATGGATGACGATAGAAGATGCCTCTTGGATGAAGACTTCAATCGGATGGAAGACCTCTTCTTGCTCCGCTTGGATGAAGAATTTGGCTCGGCTGGGTGAAGACGACTCAAGGTAGGGAGATCTTCAGGGGCTTAGTGTTAGGTTTATTTAAGGGGGGTTTGGGTTAGATTAGGGGTATGTGGGTGGTGGGTTGTAATGTTGGGGGGGGTATTGTATGTTTTTTTTTACAGGCAAAAGAGCTGAACTTCTTGGGGCATGCCCCGCAAAGGGCCCTGTTCAGGGTTGGTAAGGTAAAAGAGCTTTGAACTTTAGTAATTTAGAATAGGGTAGGGCATTTTTTTTATTTTGGGGGGCTTTGTTATTTTATTAGGGGGCTTAGAGTAGGTGTAATTAGTTTAAAATTGTTGTAATATATTTCTAATGTTTGTAAATATTTTTTTATTTTTTGTAACTTAGTTCTTTTTTATTTTTTGTACTTTAGTTAGTTTATTTCATTGTATTTATCTGTAGGAATTGTATTTAATTTATTTATTGATAGTGTAGTGTTAGGTTTAATTGTAGATAATTATAGGTATTTTATTTAATTAATTTATTGATAGTGTAGTGTTAGGTTTAATTGTAACTTAGGTTAGGATTTATTTTACAGGTAAATTTGTAATTATTTTAACTATTTTAGCTATTAAATAGTTCTTAACTATTAGCTATTGTACCTGGTTAAAATAAATACAAAGTTACCTGTAAAATAAATATTAATCCTAAAATAGCTATAATATAATTATAATTTATATTGTAGCTATATTAGGATTTATTTTACAGGTAAGTATTTAGCTTTAAATAGGAATAATTTATTTAATAAGAGTTAATTAATTTCGTTAGATTAAAATTATATTTAATTTAGGGGGGTGTTAGTGTTAGGGTTAGACTTAGCTTTAGGGGTTAATACATTTATTAGAATAGCGGTGAGCTCCAGTCGGCAGATTAGGGGTTAATAATTGAAGTTAGGTGTCGGCGATGTTAGGGAGGGCAGATTAGGGGTTAATACTATTTATTATAGGGTTATTGAGGCGGGAGTGAGGCGGATTAGGGGTTAATAACTTTATTATAGTAGCGGTGAGATCCGCTCGGCAGATTAGGGGTTAATAAGTGTAGGCAGGTGGAGGCGACGTTGAGGGGGGCAGATTAGGGGTTAATAAATATAATATAGGGGTCGGCGGTGTTAGGGGCAGCAGATTAGGGGTACATAGGGATAATGTAAGTAGCGGCGGTTTACGGAGCGGCAGATTAGGGGTTAAAAATAATATACAGGGGTCAGCGATAGCGGGGGCGGCAGAATAGGGGTTAATAAGTGTAAGGTTAGGGGTGTTTAGACTCGGGGTACATGTTAGGGTGTTAGGTGCAGACGTAGGAAGTGTTTCCCCATAGGAAACAATGGGGCTGTGTTAGGAGCTGAACGCGGCTTTTTTGCAGGTGTTAGGTTTTTTTTCAGCTCAAACAGCTCCATTGTTTCCTATGGGGGAATCGTGCACGAGCACGTTTTTGAGGCTGGCCGCGTCCGTAAGCAACTCTGGTATCGAGAGTTGAAGTTGCGTTAAATATGCTCTACGCTCCTTTTTTGGAGCCTAACGCCATTCTGTGGACTCTCAATACCAGAGTTATTTTAAAGGTGCGGCCAGAAAACAGCCAGCGTTAGCTACGCGGGTCGTTACCGACAAAACTCTAAATCTAGCCGTTAGTCTGTCAGTGACAGTACACAGATCACATAGGGGGGTAGTTATCAACGTGTCAACTTTCCTGGCTTCGCCGGCCCAATACGCCCGCCTAAGCTCGCCTCACATCGCCGCCGCGGACCTTAAAAAATTCGCCTACGTTATCAAGTAAAGCTGTCAAAAAGCCGCGGGGCGATGAGCAGCGGACTGTGAGAGTTATCGCTCATCCGATCTCGCTGCTCTTCGGCTGTTTGACAGCTTTCTTGCTAGCCTGTCACTAAGCACTCACACTAAACTACACTGTTCTACCCCCTATACCGGCGCCCCCGGAGCCCCCCGCAACTAAATAAAGTTACTAACCCCTAAACCGCCGCTCCTAGACCCCACCGCAAGTCTTATAAATGTATTAACCCCTAAACCGCCGCTCCCTGACCCCGCCGCAACCTATATTAAATTTATTAACCCCTATCCTGCCCCCCACTACACCGCCGCCACTGTAATAAAATTATTAACCCCTAAACCTAAGTCTAACACTAACCCTAACACCCCCCTAACTTAAATATTAATTAAATAAATCTAAATAATATTTCTATTATTAACTAAGTTAATCCTATTTAAAACTAAATACTTACCTATAAAATAAACCCTAATATAGCTACAATATAAATAATAATTATATTGTAGCTATCTTAGGATTTATTTTTATTTTACAGGTAACTTTCAATTTATTTTAACTAGGTACAATAGCTATTAAATAGTTATTAACTATTTAATAGCTTACCTAGCTAAAATAAAGAGAAATTTACCTGTGAAATAAATCCTAACCTAAGTTACAATTACACCTAACACTACACTATACTTTAATAAATTATTCCTATTTAAAACTAAATACTTACCTGTAAAATAAACCCTAAGATAGCTACAATATAATTAATAATTATATTGTAGCTATCTTAGGATTTATATTTATTTTACAGGTAACTTTGTATTTATTTTAGCTAGTTAGAATAGTTATTAAATAGTTATTAACTATTTAATAACTACCTAGCTAAAAGAAATACAAAATTACCTGTAAAATAAATCCTAACCTAAGTTACAATTAAACCTAACACTACACTATTATTACATTAATTAAATAAATTAACTACAAATAACTACAATTAAATACAATTACATAAACTAACTAAAGTACAAAAAATAAAAAAGCTAAGTTACAAAAAATAAAAAAAATAAGTTACAAACATTTAAAAAATATTACAACAATTTTAAGCTACTTACACCTAATCTAAGCCCCCTAATAAAATAACAAACCCCCCCAAAATAAAAAAATGCCCTACCCTAATCTACATTAAAAAAGTTCAAAGCTCTTTTACCTTACCAGCCCTTAAAATGGCCTTTTGTGGGGGCATGTCCCAAAGAATTCAGCTCTTTTGCCTGTAAAAGAAAAATACAACCCCCCCCAACATTAAAACCCACCACCAACATACCCCTAATCTAACCCAAACCCCCCTTAAAATAACCTAACACTAATACCCTGAAGATCATCCTACCTTGAGTCGTCTTCACTCAGCCGAGCAGCGATGGAACCGAAGAGGACATCCAGAGCGGCAGAAGTTATCCTCCAAGCGGCGCTGAAGAAATCTTCCATCCGATGAAGTGATCCTCCAAGCGGCGCTGAAGAAATCTTCCATCCGGGCGATGTCATCTTCCAAGAGGCGCTAAAGAAGTCTTCTATCCGGGCGAGGTCATCTTCGAAGCCGGGTCTTGAATCTTCATCCCGCCGACGCGGAACATCCTTCTTTCCCGACGGACTACCGACGAATGAAGGCTCCTTTAAGGGACGTCATCCAAGATGGCGTCCCTTCAATTCCGATTGGCTGATAGGATTCTATCAGCCAATCGGAATTAAGGTAGGAAAAATCTGATTGGCTGATTGAATCAGCCAATCAGATTCAAGTTCAATCCGATTGGCTGATCCAGTCAGCCAATCAGATTGAGCTCGCATTCTATTGGCTGTTCCGATCAGCCAATAGAATGCGAGCTCAATCTGATTGGCTGACTGGATCAGCCAATCGGATTGAACTTGAATCTGATTGGCTGATTCAATCAGCCAATCAGATTTTTCCTACCTTAATTCCGATTGGCTGATAGAATCCTATCAGCCAATTGGAATTGAAGGGACGCCATCTTGGATGACGTCCCTTAAAGGAGCCTTCATTCGTCGGTAGTCCGTCGGGAAAGAAGGATGTTCCACGTCGGCGGGATGAAGATTCAAGACCCGGCTTCGAAGATGACCTCGCCCGGATAGAAGACTTCTTCAGCGCCTCTTGGAAGATGACATCGCCCGGATGGAAGATTACTTCAGCGCCGCTTGGAGGATAACTTCTGCCGCTCCGGATGTCCTCTTCGGTTCCATCGCTGCTCGGTTGAGTGAAGACGACTCAAGGTAGGATGATCTTCAGGGGATTAGTGTTAGGTTATTTTAAGGGGGGTTTGGGTTAGATTAGGGGAATGTGGGTGGTGGGTTTTAATGTTGGGGTGGGTTGTATTTTTCTTTTACAGGCAAAAGAGCTGAATTCTTTGGGGCATGCCCCCACAAAAGGCCCTTTTAAGGGCTGGTAAGGTAAAAGAGCTTTGAACTTTTTTAATGTAGAATAGGGTAGGGCATTTTTTTATTTTGGGGGGGTTTGTTATTTTATTAGGGGGCTTAGATTAGGTGTAAGTAGCTTAAAATTGTTGTAATATTTTTTTAAATGTTTGTAACTTATTTTTTTTATTTTTTTAACTTAGCTTTTTTTATTTTTTGTACTTTAGTTAGTTTATGTAATTGTATTTAATTGTAGTTATTTGTAGCTAATTTATTTAATTAATTTAATGATAGTGTAGTGTTAGGTTTAATTGTAACTTAGGTTAGGATTTATTTTACAGGCAATTTTGTATTTCTTTTAGCTAGGTAGTTATTAAATAGTTAATAACTATTTAATAACTATTCTAACTAGCTAAAATAAATACAAAGTTACCTGTAAAATAAATATAAATCCTAAGATAGCTACAATGTAATTATTAATTATATTGTAGCTATCTTAGGGTTTATTTTACAGGTAAGTATTTAGTTTTAAATAGGAATAATTTATTAAAGTATAGTGTAGTGTTAGGTGTAATTGTAACTTAGGTTAGTTTTTATTTTACAGGTACATTTCTCTTTATTTTAGCTAGGTATAATAACTATTTAATAACTATTGTACCTAGTTAAAATAAATTGAAAGTTACCTGTAAAATAAAAATAAATCCTAAGATAGCTACAATATAATTATTATTTATATTGTAGCTATATTAGGGTTTATTTTAAAGGTAAGTATTTAGTTTTAAATAGGATTAATTTAGTTAATAGAAATATGATTTAGATTTATTTAATTAATATTTAAGTTAGGGGGGTGTTAGGGTTAGTGTTAGACTTAGGTTTAGGGGTTAATAATTTTATTACAGTGGCGGCGGTTTAGTGGGGGGCAGGATAGGGGTTCATAAATGTATTATAGGTGGCGACGGTGTAGGGGGGGCAGGATAGGGGTTAATAAATTTAATATAGGTTGCGGCAGGGTCAGGGAGTGGTTTAGGGGTTAAACTATTTATTTGCGGCGAGGTGCGGGATCAGCAGGATAGGGGTTAATAACTTTATTATAGAGGGCGGCGGTATAGGGGGGGCAGGATAAGGGGTTACTAGGTATAATGTAGGTGGCGGTGGGCTCCGGGAGCGGCGGTTTAGGGGTTAATACATTTATTATAGTTGCGGTGGGCTCCGGGAGCGGCGGTTTAGGGGTTATTATGTATAGAGTAGCTTGCGGTGGGCTCCGGGAGCGGCGGTTTAGGGGGTAATAACTTTATTTAGTTGCGGCGGTGTAGGGGGGACAGATTAGAGGTGTTTAGACTCGGGGTACATGTTAGGGTCTTAGGTGTAGACAGCTCCCATAGGAATGAATGGGATGTCTGGCAGCAGCGAACTTGTACTTTCGCTATGGTCAGACTCCCATTGTTTCCTATGGGATCCGCCGCCTCCAGGGTGGCGGTTTGAAAACCAGGTACGCTGGGCCGTAAAAGTGCCGAGCGTACCTGCTAGTTTTTTGATAACTAGCAAAAGTAGTCAGATAGTGCCGAACTTGTGTGCGGAACATCTGGAGTGACGTAAGAATCGATCTGTGTCGGACTGAGTCCGGCGGATCGAAGCTTACGTCACAAAATTCTACTTTTGCCGGTCTCTAGCCTTTGATAACTAAGGCGAATCAGCCTCGCCACAAATACGCTGCGGAATTCCAGCATATTTGAGGTTGACGGCTTGATAACTACCCCCCTTAGTCTGTCAGTGACAGTAAACTGATCACTTAGTCTGTCAGTGACAGTACACAGATCACTTAGTCTGTCAGTGACAGTACACAGATCACTTAGTCTGTCAGTGACAGTACACAGATCACTTAGTCTGTCAGTGACAGTACACAGATCACTTAGTCTGTCAGTGACAGTACACAGATCACTTAGTCTATCAGTGACAGTACATCGATCACTTAGTCTGTCAGTGACAGTACACAGATCACTTAGTCTGTCAGTGACAGTACACAGATCACTTAGTCTGTCAGTGACAGTACACAGATCACTTAGTCTGACAGTGACAGTACACAAATCACTTAGTCTGTCAGTGACAGTACACAGATCACTTAGTCTGTCAGTGACAGTACACAGATCACTTAGTCTGTCATTGACAGTACACAGATCACTTAGTCTGTTAGTGACAGTACACGATCACTTAGTCTGTCAGTGACAGTACATAGATCACTTAGTTTGTCAGTGACAGTACACTGATTACTTAGTCTGTCAGTGACAGTACACAGATCACTTAGTCTGTCAGTGACAATACACAGATCACTTAGTCTGTCAGTGACAATACAAGATCACTTAGTCTGTCAGTGACAGTGCACCAATCACTTAGTCTGCCAGTGGGTCATCACTCCAGTCATATTAAAGGATCATGAAAAGGGTGTTATGGTATAACCCGGGTATTGAGGATTAATACCAGATGAAAGATGCCCTTAATACGGGAATAGCAACTCACGAACACTCCAATTTCCCGAGTAGAAAATCGGCCGAATTCCTTCTCTCCTGGAACAGGCAAAAGAATAATCCATAGTAGCAATTCCCCCCAAACATGATACCAAGCTCCGTCTTGAGGGTAAAACAGGAATCTCATTTATAAAGGGCTACATGCCCAGTATTTATGCAGGTTTCCCACCTGGTGGACACTCCCCTAGGGGACCAGATGGGAGACTGGGACAAGTATAGTACATTAGCCAATCACAGTGGCTCAGGCATAAACACTCCCCTTGGTACCAGTAAACCCCTCCTCTCTATCCTGGAGATAATTGGGAAGAAATCCAATTATCTCCATGGATAGAGGTAAAACGCCATTTTACAGGATACAATAAAAATACATAAAATTCAATTACTGTAGAACTACTGAATGTATTGTGCACATATAACGTATCCCCAGATAGCCTAGATCTGAGCAGGGATAGGCAAGGTGTCCATACATGGACATTGGTGTCCGTGACTAGCCCTTGCAGTGTCCGCCACAACCTTAGTATATCTTTTCTTTCTGATTAAAAAATAGGAATAAAAAAAAATGTAGTGTGAATAAAGTTAGTGGCTTGTCAAGAGACTGCTAGCGATATTGGGTGATAAGTTATGGAATAAATCAAGCCTGAGTGAAATACTGGATGTGTATCTGCATCTGTATAATAACACCCAGCTCTATACAAAGACACAGTAGTGACACTGGCACATGCGTATAGCCAGACAAGGGCTGGTTATAGGGTCAGTGGTATCTGCATCAGTATAATAACACCCAGCCCAATATGACACAGTAGTGACACTGGCACATGCGTATAGCCAGAGGAGGGCTGGTTATAGATTAAGTGGTATCTGCATCAGTATAATAACACCCAGCACTATATAATGACACAGCAGTGACACAGGTATATGGGTATAGCCAGAGGAGGGCTGGTTATAGGATCAGTGGTATCTGCATCAGTATAATAACACCAAGCACTATATAATGACACAGTAGTGACACTGGCATATGGGTATAGCCAGAGGAGGGCTGGTTATAGAATCAGTGGTATCTGCATCAGTATAATAACACCCAGCACTATATAATGACACAGTAGTGACACTGGCATATGGGTATAGCCAGAGGAGGGCTGGTTATAGAATCAGTGGTATCTGCATCAGTATAATAACACCCAGCACTATATAATGACACAGTAGTGACACTGGCACATGGGTATAGCCAGAGGAGGGCTGGTTATAGAATCAGTGGTATCTGCATCAGTATAATAACACCAAGCACTATATAATGACAGAGTACTGACACTGGCACATGGGTATAGCCAGAGGAGGGCTGGTTATAGGATCAGTGGTATCTGCATCAGTATAATAACACCCAGCGCTATATAATGACACAGTAGTGACACTGGCACATGGGTATAGCCAGAGGAGGGCTGGTTATAGAATCAGTGGTATCTACATCAGTATAATAACACCCAGCACTATATAATGACAGAGTACTGACACTGGCACATGGGTATAGCCAGAGGAGGGCTGGTTATAGGATCAGTGGTATCTGCATCAGTATAATAACACCCAGCACTATATAATGACACAGTAGTGACACTGGCACATGGGTATAGCCAGAGGAGGGCTGGTTATAGGATCAGTGGTATCTGCATCAGTATAATAACACCAAGCACTATATAATGACACAGTAAGTGACACTGGCACATGCGTATAGCCAGAGGAGGGCTGGTTATAGGATCAGTGGTATCTGCATCAGTATAATAACACCCAGTGCTATATAATGACACAGTAGTGTCACTGGCACATGGGTATAGCCAGAGGAGGGCTGGTTATAGAATCAGTGGTATCTGCATCAGTATAATAACACCCAGCACTATATAATGACACAGTAGTGACACTGGCACATGGGTATAGCCAGAGGAGGGCTGGTTATAGGATCAGTGGTATCTGCATCAGTATAATAACACCCAGCACTATATAATGACACAGTAGTGACACAGGCACATGGGTATAGCCAGAGGAGGGCTGTTTATAGGATCAGTGGTATCTGCATCAGTATAATAACACCCAGCGCTATATAATAACACAGTAGTGACACTGGCACATGGGTATAGCCAGAGGAGGGCTGGTTATAGGGTCAGTGGTATCTGCATCAGTATAATAACACCCAGCACTATATGATGACACAGTAGTGACACTGGCACATGGGTATAGCCAGAGGAGGGCTGGTTATAGGATCAGTGGTAGCTGCATCAGTATAATAACACCCAGCACTATATAATGACACAGTAGTGACACTGGCACATGGGTATAGCAAGAGGAGGGCTGGTTATAGGATCAGTGGTATCTGCATCAGTATAATAACACCCAGCACTATATAATGACACAGTAGTGACACTGGCAGATGGGTATAGCCAGAGGAGGGCCGGTTATAGGATCAGTGGTATCTGCATCAGTATAATAACACCCAGCACTATATAATGACACAGTAGTGACACTGGCACATGGGTATAGCCAGAGGAGGGCTGGTTATAGGGTCAGTGGTATCTGTATCAGTATAATAACACCCAGCATTATATAATGACACAGTAGTGACACTGGCACATGGGTATAGCCAGAGGAGGGCTGGTTATAGAATCAGTGGTATCTGCATCAGTATAATAACACCAAGCACTATAAAATAATGTTTTTAATTTCAAATGTACCTTGGTGTCCTTCACTAAGGTCTGTACTTTGGAAAATGTCCGCCACAGACTTTGTCTGTGCCTATCCCTGGATCTGAGCGTACATTATTACCGAATGGTGCTCCGATCCAATACACACAGTCCAATCGCCATGGAGCCAAAGTCTTTCACACTGTTCATTCATGTGTCTAAAATGGCCGCCGCCTTGTGGTCGGCATACGAACGACGACCACCCAGTATACGGTTTCAATTAAGAGGTGTCTGCGGTTAACCACAACGTTCTAATTGGGGCCAATAGGTTAACCAGCAGCACACTTCTCGTCTGGGTGGTCAGCCGTTCTGCAGTTTGTTTGGTAGATTAAACAATAAACAAACGGGGAAATACGGACAGGAAATCATACGAATCCACACAAATTAAACAGGAGAGCCACATAGTTGCAGGACAGAGGGGTCTGTCACAAAGGTTTTTTATTCAAATCTTTTCATTGTCCCGAAAAAAAAGGGAACTTTTCAACTAATATTGGATTTAAAAACATTGAACAAATTTCTGAGAGTACCATCCTTCAAGATGGAAACTATCAGATCAATTCTACCCCTAGTACTTCAGTTGCAATTCAGGTTAACTACTGCTCCCAGTATTTTCACCAAGGTGTTGTGAACTTTACTTTCTGTAATTCGTTTTCAGGGTATAGTGGTGTCTCCGTACCTGGACAATATCTTGGTTCAAGCACCATCTTTACCTTTAGCAATTTCTCACACATAGAAGTTACTTGGGTTTCTTTGCAGACACGGTTGGATACTTAACATGTCAAAAATTTCACTCACAAATCAGACAAGAGTGTGTTTCTTCAGAGTGATTATAGACTCATTAACAATGAGAAGTTTTTTGACAGATCAGCACAAAGTCAAACTTCAGTCAGCTTGCCGAGATTTTCAGGGGCATTCTTTCTCATCCGTAACTCATTTTTGGGTCATCGGAGGACTCAAGAAACCTCATTACCTATCATCAATATTCTGGAACTCAAGGCATTTGTCAAAGCATTACAAGCGTGGCCGCTTTTTTCCCCCCTTCAATTCCATTTATCCGTTTCCAGTCAGACAATGTGTCAGACAATGTGACAGCACAAGGAGTGCAATAGCCATGCAGGAAGTATCTTGCATTCTGTCATGGGTGGAAACATATCAGTGTATCATTTAAACCATTCATATCCCAGGAGTGGACAATCAAGTGATTGACAGTATAGTGGCACATGTGGGGGATGCCAGAGATAGACTCATGGCTTTTCGCCTGAATCACAAACTGCTGTTGTATAGATTGAGGTCAAGGGATTCTCAAGCGGAATTAATAGACGCATTAACCACCCCTTGGTTGTACAATCTAATATACCCATTTCTTCTGATTGTGCTTCTTCCACGGATAGTGGCATTTCTCAAAGAAGAGCATGTCCCAGCTATTCTCATCGCTCCTGCATGGCCTTTCAGGCCTTGGTACACGGATCTAGTTAGGATGTCCAGTGATACTCTGTGGCATCTACCTCTGAGATCAGATCTTCTATCTCAGGGTCTATTCTTTTATCAAAATCTTCAGTCTCTCAATTTGACTGCTTGGAGATTGATCAATTGATACTTTCACAAAGAGGTTTCTCTAATTCTGTAATTGATACTTTAATTCAGGCTTGTAAGCCTGTTACTAGAAGAATTTGCCATAAGGTATAGAAAACTTATTTCTATTGGTGTTTCTAAATGGGGTTATTCCTGGCATTCGGTAGAAGAATTAGCCATAAGGTATAGAAAACTTATTTCTATTGGCATTTCTAAATGGGGTTATTCCTGGCATTCGGTAGAAGAATTAGCCATAAGGTATAGAAAACTTATTTCTATTGGCATTTCTAAATGGGGTTATTCCTGGCATTCGGTAGAAGAATTAGCCATAAGGTATAGAAAACTTATTTCTATTGGTGTTTCTAAATGGGGTTATTCCTGGCAATCGGTAGAAAAATTTGCCATAAGGTATAGAAAACTTATTTCTATTGGTGTTTCTAAATGGGGTTATTCCTGGCAATCGGTAGAAGAATTTGCCATAAGGTATAGAAAACTTATTTCTATTGGTGTTTCTAAATGGGGTTATTCCTGGCAATCGGTAGAAGAATTAGCCATAAGGTATAGAAAACTTATTTCTATTGGTGTTTCTAAATGGGGTTATTTCTGGCATTCGGTAGAAGAATTAGCCATAAGGTATAGAAAACTTATTTCTATTGGCATTTCTAAATGGGGTTATTCCTGGCATTCGGTAGAAGAATTAGCCATAAGGTATAGAAAACTTATTTCTATTGGTGTTTCTAAATGGGGTTATTCCTGGCATTCGGTATGAGTTCCACAAATTCTCCAGTTTTTACAAAAGGGTCTGGATAAGGGCAGCTAGTTCATTAAAAAGTCAGATTTCAGCTTTGTCTGTCCTATTACATAAATAATTAGCTTGCTTACCTGAAATTCAATCGTTCATTCAGGCCTCCGAGGAGTTTGATTTTGGTTTTAAAGGTTTTGCAAAATCCACATTTTGTACCTATGTATAAGCTGAATATCAAACTTCTTTCTTGGAAGTTGTTCTTTGTGTTGACTATTTCCTCTGCACAAAGAGTGTCAGAATTACCAGCACTTTCTTAGAAGATTTCTTATTTGATCTTTCACCCGTATAAGGCTGTTTTAAGACTTAGATTGGGTTTTCTTCTTAAGGTAGTGTTTACTGAAAATATAAATCAGACAAATCATGGTTCCTTCTTTTTGTCCTAATCCAAAGTCTCCACGGGAAAGGTTATTGCATGATTTGGATTAAGTTATGGCATTGAAATTTTATCTTCAAGCTACAAAGGAATTTCGTCCTGTTTGTGTTATTTTCAGGTATACACAAGGGTCAAAAGCCACGGCTGTGTCTTTGTCGTTTTGGTTAAAGAGCTGTAGCTAGCCAAGATCCACCAGTCAGATTCACTGCTCATTCCACTCGTTCAGTTGCTTCTTCTTGGGTGTTCAAGAATGAGGCTTCTGTCGAACAAATTTGCAAAGCCACAACTTGGTCTTCTCTTCACACTTTTGCAAAATGTAATAATTTTGATGTGTTTGCCTCATCTGAGGCTGCTTTTGGTAGAAAGTTTCTTAGGTCAATGGTTCCTAGTACTTAGGTGCCTGTCTTATCTTTTACCACACATTTATTTTGTGGACTTCTAAGCTTGTGTATCAGTTAACAAGTGTAAGGATTGTTGGACTCTCACTACCATTATTCTTACCTGATAAATTAATTTCTTTCTTGGTAGTGAGAGTCCACAAACCCACCCAAAAATTGTAGTACATGGTTTTGGCAGTCCTAGTTTGCACCTCTTTAGCCTACTGTCTTTATTACTTTCTTCTTTTCTCTGCTTTGAGTACTACTGGGAGGGAAGGGGAAGTAGGAGGGATATGTGTAAAGCTCTGGTAATGTGTATTTGCCTCCTCCTGGTGGCCAGGTGATGTAATCCCAAGTGTAAGGATCGTGGACTCTCACTACCAAGAAATGAATTCATCAGGGAAGAATAAATTATGTTTTTATGCGCAAGATACTGTGTTATTGATTGGGCTTCACATGTAATCCAGCCCTCAGTGTATAGGGGAGGTTTCATGACCCAAATTCATTTGAAAAGAGTAAGATAAATGGACTAAGAAGGTTTTAGAATTAATTTGAATAAGAAAACCCATTTCAGGCACTTCACAAGGGAACTGTACTGATATCCTGAGGTGTTGGGAGGACTGTGAGAAATAAACTGAGTTTTTTTGTCTTCTACTCTACAGGTCAGGATCTGAAAATAAATCAAATGTTATCTACAAAGCTGCAACAACAGAAGAGAACCTTGCATAGAGACACAGGAGAGAGCAATGTACACTAGAGACTGTGGGCATACAATATAGAGTGAACTGCAGACCATGGGCCATAAAATATAGGGTGCACTGCAGACCATGGGCCATAACATATAGAGTGCACTGCTGACCATGGACCATAAGATATAGAGTGCACTGCTGACCATGGCCCATAACAAATAGAGTGCACTGCAGACCATGGGCCATAACACATAGAGTGCACTGCAGACCATGGGCCATAACATATAGAGTGTACTGCTGACCATGGGCCATAACATATAGAGTGCACTGTTGACTTTGGGCCATAACATATAGAGTGAACTGCTGACCATGGCCCATAACATATAGAGTGCACTGCTGACCATGGGCCATAACATATAGAGTGTGCTGCTGACCATGGGCCATAACATATAGAGTGTGCTGCTGACCATGGGCCATAACATATAGAGTGCATTGCTGACCATGGACTATAACATATAGAGTGCACTGCAGACCCTGGACCATAAGATATAGAGTGCACTGCTGACCATGAACTATAACATATAGAGTGCATTGCTGACCATGGACTATAACATATAGAGTGCACTGCAGACCATGGACTATAACATATAGAGTGCACTGCTGACCATGAACCATAAGATATAGAGTGCACTGCAGACCATGGACCATAACATATAGAGTGCTCTGCAGACCATGAACTATAACATATAGAGTGCTCTGCAGACCATGAACTATAATATATAGTGTGCGCTGCAGACCACAGACCATAACACGTAGAGTGCACTGCTGACCATGGGCCATAACATATAGAGTGCACTGCTGACCATGGGCCATAATATATAGTGTGCGCTGCAGACCACAGACCATAACATGTAGAGTGCACTGCTAACCATGGGCCATAATATATAGGCCTCTAGTTATCAAGCTCCGGACGTACCTGCCATCGCCGGCCCCAATACACCCGGCTAAGCTCCCCTACCATCGCCGCCGCAGACCTGAATACGTTCGCCAAAGTTATCAAAAAAGCTGTCAAAAAGCCGCGCACCAAGTATGGGGCGATGAGTAGTGGACTATGATAGTTATCACTCATCCGATCTCGCTGCTCTTCGACTTTCTTACAGCTTTATTGCTAAGCTGTCACTAAGCACTCACACTAACTATACTGTTCTACCCCCTATACCGGAGCCCCTCACAACTAAATAAAGTTATTAACCCCTAATCCGCCGCTCCTAGACCCCGCCGCAACTATAATAAATGTATTAACCGCCGCCACCTACATTATACCTATTAACCCCTATCCTGCCCTCCCTATACCGCCGCCACCTATAATAAAGTTATTAACCCCTATCCTGCGGATCCCGGACCCCGCCGCAACTAAATAAATTGTTTAACCCCTAAACCGCTGCTCCCGGACCCCTCCGCCACCTATATTAAACTTATTAACCCCTAATCTGCCCCCCTACACCGTCCCCACCTATAATACATTTATTAACCCCTAAACCTAAGTCTAACACTAACCCTAACACCCCCCTAACTTAAATATTAATTAAATAAATCTAAATAAATATTACTCTTATTAAATTAGTTATTCCTATTTAAAACTAAATACTTACCTATAAAATAAACCCTAATATAGCTACAATATAACTAATAATTATATTGTAGCTATTTTAGGATTTATTTATATTTTAAAGGCAAATTTAAATTTATTTTAACTAGGTACAATAGCTATTAAATAGTTAATAACTATTTAATAGCTACCTAGATAAAATAAAGTCAAATTTACCTGTAAAATAGAAACTAACCTAAGTTACAATTACACCTAACACTACACTATCATTAAATAAATTATTCCTATTTAAAACTAAATACCTGTAAAATAAACCCTAAGATAACTTTGTATTTATTTTAACTAGGTAGAATAGTTATTAAATACTTATTAACTATTTAATAACTACCTAGCTAAAACAAATACAAATTTACCTGTAAAATAAATCCTAACCTAAGTTACAATTAAACCTAACACTACACTATCATTAAATAAATTAAATTAATTAACTACAAATACCTACAATTGAATACAATTTAATAAACTAACTAAAGTACAAAAAATAAAAAAAAACTAAGTTACAAAAAATAAAAAAATATTACAAGATTTTTAAGCTAATTACACCTAATATAAGCCCCCTAATAAAATAACAAAGCCCCCCAAAATAAAAAAATGCCCTACCCTATTCTAAATTACAAAAGTTAACAGCTCTATTACCTTACCAGCCCTTAAAAGGGCCTTTTGCGGGGCATGCACCAAAGTAATCAGCTCTTTTGCATGTAAAAATAAAATACAACTCCCCCCCAACATTAAAACCCACCACCCACATACCCCTACTCTAACCCACCCAAACCCCCCGTAAATAAACCTAACACTAACCCCCTGAAGATCTCCCTACCTTGAGTCGTCTTCAGCATGCCGACCACCGATTGAACAGAAGAGGACATCCGGAGCGGCTGAAGTCATCATCCAAGGGGCGCTGAAGAGTTCTTCCATCCGATAGAAGTCTTCATCCATGCGGCGTCTTCAATCTTCATCCATCCGGAGTGGAGCCTTCTTCAAACAAGCCGACGCGGAGCCATCCTCTTCCAACGACACCTACCCGACGAATGGATATTCCTTTAAGTGACGTCATCTAAGATGGCGTCCCTCGAATTCCGATTGGCTGATAGGATTCTGATGCAATCAGCCAATCAGATTGAGCTTGCATTCTATTGGCTGATCGGAACAGCCAATAGAATGCAAGCTCAATCTGAATGGCTGATTGGATCAGCCAATCGGATTGAACTTGTATCTGATTGGCTGATTGCATCAGCCAATCAGATTTTTCCTACCTTAATTCCGATTGGCTGATAGAATCCTATCAGCCAATCGGAATTCGAGGGACGCCATGTTGGATGACGTCACTTAAAGGAATATCCATTCGTCGGGTATGCGTCGTTGGAAGAGGATGGCTCCGCGTCGGCTCGTTTGAAGAAGGCTCCGCTCCGCTCCGGATGGATGAAGATTGAAGACGCCGCATGGATGAAGACTTCTATCGGATGGAAGACCTCTTCAGCGCCCCTTGGATGATGACTTCGGCCGCTGCGGATGTCCTCTTCTGTTCCATTGGTGGTCGGCTGCCTGAAGACAACTCAAGGTAGGGAGATCTTCAGGGGGTTAGTGTTAAGTTTATTTAAGGGGGGTTTGGGTGGGTTAGAGTAGGGGGTATGTGGGTGGTGGGTTTTAATGTTGGGGGGTTGTATTTTATTTTTACATGCAAAAGAGCTGATTACTTTGGGGCATGCCCCGCAAAAGGCCCTTTTAAGGGCTGGTAATAGAGCTGTTAACTTTTGTAATTTAGAATAGGGTAGGGCATTCTTTTATTTTGGGGGGCTTTATTTTATTAGGGGGCTTAGATTAGGTGTAATTAGCTTAAAAATCTTGTAATATTTTTTTTTTTGTAACTTATTTTTTTTTATTTTTTGTACTTTAGTTAGTTTATTTAATTGTATTTAATTGTAGGTATTTGTAGTTAATTAATTTAATTTATTTAATGATAGTGTAGTGTTAGGTTTAATTGTAACTTAGGTTAGGATTTATTTTACAGGTAAATTTGTATTTGTTTTAGCTAGGTAGTTATTAAATAGTTAATAACTATTTAATAACTATTCTACCTAGTTAAAATAAATACAAAGTTGCCTGTAAAATAAATATAAATCCTTAAATAGCTACAATATAATTATTAGTTAGATTGTAGCTATATTAGGGTTTATTTTATAGGTAAGTATTTAGTTTTAAATAGGATTAATTTAGTTAATAAGAATAATATTTATTTAGATGTATTTAATTAATATTTAAATTAGGGGGGTGTTAGGGTTAGACTTAGGTTTAGGGGTTAATAAGTTTATTAGAGTGGCGGTGGGCTCCGGGAACAGCGGTTTAGGGGTTAATAAGTTTATTAGAGTGACGGTGGGCTCCGGGAGTGTCGGTTTACGGGTTTACATGTTAAATATAGGTGGCGGCGGTGTAGGGGGGCAGATTAGGGTTGTTTAGACTCGGGGTACATGTTAGGGTGTTAGGTGCAGACATCTCCCATAGGAATCAATGGGATGTCTGGCAGCAGCGAACATGAACTTTCGCTATGGTCAGACTCCCATTGATACCTATGGGATCCGCCACCTCCAGGGCGGCGGATTGAAAACCAGGTACGCTGGGCCGGAAAAGTGCCGAGCGTACCTGGTAGTCATTTGATAACTCCAAAAAGTAGTCAGATTGTGCCGAACTTGCGTTCGGAACATCTGGAGTGATGTAAGAATCGATCTGTGTCAGACTGAGTCCGGCGGATCGTTGCTTACGTCACAAAATTCTACTTTTGCCGGTCCGTAGGGCTTGATAACTTAGGCGAATCAGCCTCGCCACAAATACGCTGCAGAATTCCAGCGTATTTGAGGTTGACGACTTGATAACTAGAGGCCATAGAGTGCACTGCTGACCATGGGCCATAAAATATAGAGTGCACTGCAGACCCTGGACCATAAGATATAGAGTGCACTGTAGACAATGGGCCATAACATATAGAGTGCACTGCAGACCCTGGACCATAAGATATAGAGTGCACTGTAGACAATGGGCCATAACATATAGAGTGCACTGCAGACCCTGGACTATAACATATAGAGTGCACTGCAGACCCTGGACCATAAGATATAGAGTGCACTGCAGACCCTGGACCATAAGATATAGAGTGCACTGCAGACCCTGGACCATAACATATAGAGTGCACTGCAGACCCTGGACCATAAGATATAGAGTGCACTGTTGACCATTGGCCATAATGGGTGCACTGCAGTTTAATAGAGAATATATAATGTTGTTAATGAAGCATATAGTTCATGCCTGTAGTTTTTACCATTTTACCTTTCCTTAACCCATTATTACTCTCACCTGCTCTCCTCCACATCTGACCACATCTATTATATGGACGGGTAATAAAATGTTTATTTTGAAATACTGAAATAATGAAATTATTTAGCAAAAGAAAGAACAGACAATGAAATATGTTAAGGGTAATTGTTTCCTTACGTCTATACCCAAGGTTCTGCATAAACCAGATTATCACCTAGATTACAAGTTTTGCTGTAACAGGGGTGCGGTGCTAACGCTTAGTTTCGCAAAAAAGTGAGCAGAGAGCAAAATTTAGCTTCACATCTCACCTCAATACCTGCAAAAAACAGCGTTCAGCTTCTAACGCAGCCCCATTGCTTACTATGGGGACAGAAAATGTATGTCTACACCTAACACCCTAACATGAACCCCGAGTCTAAACACCCCTAATCTTACACTTATTAACCCCTAATCTGCCGACCCTGATATTGTCGCCACCTGCATAATATTATTAACCCCTAATCTCCAGACAACGCCGCAACCTAAATTATATTTATTAACCCTTAATCTGCTGCCCCTAACATCGCCGAACCCTACATTATATTTATTAACCCCTAATCTGCTGCCCCCAATGTCGCCGCAACCTAACTACACTTATTAACCCCTAATTTGCCGCCCCCAACGTCGCCGCCACTATAATAAATATATTAACCCCTAAACCTAAGTCTAACCCTAACCCTAACACCCCCTAACTTAAATATAAATAAATCTAAATAAAATAACTACAATTAAATAAATTATTCCTATTTAAAACTAAATGTACTTACCTATAAAATAAACCCTAAGATAGCTACAATATAACTAATAGTTACATTGTAGTTATTTTAGGATTTATTTTTATTTTACAGGCAACTTTGTATTTATTTTAGCTAGGTACAATAGTTATTAAATAGTTATTAACTATTTAATAACTACCTAGCTAAAATAAGTTCAAATTTACCTGTAAAATAATCCCTAACCTAAATTACAATTACACCTAACACTACACTATAATTAAATGAATTACCTAAACTAACTACAATTAAATACAATTAAATACAATTAAATTAAATAAACTAAAGTACGAAAAAAAAAACCACTAAATTACAAAAAATAATAAAATAATTACAAGAATTTTAAACTAATTAGACCTACTTTAATCCCCCTAATAAAATAAAAAATCCCCCCAAAATAAAAAAAAATTCCTACCCTATACTAAATTACAAATAGCCCTTAAAAGGGCCTTTTGCGGGGCATTGCCCCAAAGTAATCAGCTCTTTTACCTGTAAAAAAAAATACAATACCCCCCCAACATTAAAACCCACCACCCACACACCCAACCCTACTCTAAAACCCACCAATCTCCCTTAATAAAACCTAACACTAACCCCTTGAAGATCACCCTATCTTGAGCCGTCTTCACCCAACCGCGCAGAAGTGGTCCTCCAGAGGGGCAGAAGTCTTCATCTGATCCGGGCAGAAGAGGACCTCCAGACGGGCAGAAGTCTTCATCCAGGAGGAATCTTCTATCTTCATCCATCCGACGAGGAGCGGCTCCATCTTGAAGACATCCGACGTGGAGCACCCATCCAGACCGACGACTACCCGACGAATGACGGTTCCTTTAAATGACGTCATCCAAGATGGCGTCCCTTGAATTCCGATTGGCTGATAGGATTCTATCAGCCAATCGGAATTAAGGTAGGAAAAATCCTATTGGCTGATGTCTTCAAGATGGAGCCGCTCTTCGTCGGATGGATGAAGATAGAAGATTCCACCTGGACGAAGACTTCTGCCCGTCTGGAGGTCCTCTTCTGCCTGGATCGGATGAAGACTTCTGCCCCTATGGAGGACCACTTCTGCCCTGTTGGGTGAAGACGGCTCAAGGTAGAGTGATCTTCAAGGGGTTAGTGTTAGGTTTTATTAAGGGGGGATTGGGTGGGTTTTAGAGTAGGGTTGGGTGTGTGGGTGGTGGGTTTTAATGTTGGGGGGTATTGTATTTTTTTTAACAGGTAAAAGAGCTGATTACTTTGGGGCAATGCCCCGCAAAAGGCCCTTTTAAGGGCTATTTGTAATTTAGTATAGGGTAGGGATTTTTTTTATTTTGGGGGGCTTTTTATTTTATTAGGGGGATTAGAGTGGGTGTAATTAGTTTAGAATTCTTGTAATTATTTTATTATTTTTTGTAATTTAGTGGGGGTTTTTCGTACTTTAGTTTATTTAATTTAATTGTATTTAATTGTAGTTAGTTTAGGTAATTAATTTAATTATAGTGTAGTGTTAGGTGTAATTGTAACTTTGGTTAGGGTTTATTTTACAGGTAAATTTGTACTTATTTTAGCTAGGTAGTTATTAAATAATTAATAACTATTTAATAACTATTGTACCTAGTTAAAATAAATACAAAGTTGCCTGTAAAATAAAAATAAATCCTAAAATAGCTACAATGTAACTATTAGTTATATTCTATCTATCTTAGGGTTTATTTTACAGGTAAGTATTTAGTTTTAAATAGGAATAATTTATTTAATTGTATTAATTTTATTTAGATTATTTAAAATTATATTTAAGTTATGGGGGGTTAAACTTAGGGTTAGACTTAGGTTTAGGGGTTAATAAATTTAATATAGTAGTGGCGAAGTTGGGGGCAGCAGATTAGGGGTTAAAAAATGTAGGTAGGTGTCAGCGATGTTAGGGAAGGCAGATTAGAGGTTAATAAAATTAAACTAGAGTTTGCGATGCGGGAGTGCAGCGGTTTAGGGGTTAATATATTTATTACAGTGGTGGCGATGTCCAGTTGGCAGATTAGGGGTTACAAATTGTATTTAAGTGTGGGGGGGCTTGATTTAGGGGTTAATTGGTAGTTTATGGGTGTTAGTGTACTTTTTAGCACTTTAGTTAAGAGTTTTATGTTACGGCGTTAGCCCATAAAACTCTTAACTACTGACTTTTAAATGCGGTAGAAGTCTTGACAGGAGAGGGTGTACCACTCACTTTTTCCAAGACTCGTAATACCGGTGTTATGCAAGTCCCATTGAAAAGATAGGATATATTGATGTAAGTGGATTTGCGGTATGCTCGAGTCATGTAATAAAAGTGAGCGGTACACCTGTACCTGCCAGACTCGTAATACCAGCGGGCATTAAAAAGCAGCGTTGGGACCTCTCAACGCTGCTTTTTAAGGCTAACGCAAGACTCGTAATCTAGCAGTATGTGATTAGTCCAGCAACATGAAGGTAATATATAGATGATATACCTTGTAAAGTAATCTAAAGGTAACATGCACTAAATAATCCCCAGAGAATTAAAAAAGTAACATACACCAGTATGTGGCCAACAATCCACATCTAACAAACACCAAAATGTAAACAAACAAGTCACACAATCTTCAGATTACATACTTAAAATTGCAACAGCAAGCTTCAAATTATATACTTCCAAATGTGATTATGATCTACAGGTACCATGTACCAAAATGTGTCCAAATTGTCAGTATATTTATGAAAATCTTAGTAGTGCTCTCCAAATAATATATCAGCTTATGGCAGGGTTATAACACAATACAAATAATAATTTTTCTTAAAAATAGAAACCCTTAATCAACATGCATCTACTAGAAACAATAAAATTAATATAAATACCTGAACTCTTTTATTTAGTTAATATCCATGAACATTTTTGAAATATATTTGTAATAAAAGGAATATGAAATAATATTATATGCGCTTGAAAACCAACTATTAAGATATGCTACCCTTCTTACAAAACCCAGAAAAATATACCTTCACAATTCAGCCTTATTTACAAATAGCCTTTAACATCCAAGCAACAGTGTTTATAATCAATAGGGTAATATATATATTCTGCTATTTAACTGCAATTTATCCTAATACATAATTAACTTACAATATCAGAACTTGCACAGATGAGTTACTTAACAAATCAGATACATATTTAAACAATATGTAGGCTGTGACTACCAATTTGAAATACAATTTATTTCTCTGAATTATTATTATATATTTGCATAGATAAACAATTTAAGATTGGGATTAGTTAACAATACATAGGCTATGAAATGCTAACTTAAAATCCAAACTATTTCTTTAACTCTGCTACATACAGCAATAGTAAATGCTTACTTTAAATGCTTACATACAGATAGGCAGGCTAAGAGCTATCTAAAACAATGACACACAGTTTAAAAGTACAATGTGCTCTTTAAATCTATTAACTGTAATGGCTATGCATATAACTTATCTTACATAAAAACTTTGTATACATCAGAAAATAAACAGCAATCCAGTTTCCAATGTTTCTTAACAGATCCAATTTCACCTCAGAAATTCAAAATTTGGGGATAATGCATATGGAGTCCAATAGTAGGTGTGTGCTTTAATAATAAATAGTTATTCCTTCAGGAGTCAGCCAACAACCACCTTTCGTTCAGTCTCTATGCTGGGGTTTAAATCATCTGATTTCACCCCTCCCCGTTTTTGATTATTATCAGTCATTGGTGAATATTGGAAACGCCCACGGCCTTGTCTTGGATTGGTTCTTTGCAACTGAACATGGATTGGTTTATTTGGTAAGTGTGTTGTCAAGGAAAATGCATCCCTGCAACAACCAATCATCTCATGGTTGCAATTCCGCATCATAACACTAGGTGGCAGCAGACGTACAAACAAAACAAATTCACCTTTACATTTCTAAAACATTTTTAAGCAAGTTAATTATTTTCAGAAAATGGTTATTTAATCAAATTACACTCTCTGCATTAATCATATATAACCCCAATTACAGATGGTTAATATTAGGTTATTTTTTTCTGATTATTCTGATACCAAATATGTTATATTATTAACATTTTATCATATTAAGGCAATTTAATACTGCTAATTATTAGCTTAAAATGCATTATAATTTTATCAGTATTCTGGCATTTCTATACAAATAACAGCTTATTTTTAATTCAGTATTGTACTGTATTCCAACAAGAATATGCAATTTTTTATGTTTCTAATAAGCCCAGGATGTATGAACCTTCTTCATGCAGATCTGAGATTATATGTCTGAAAAATATAAACAATCCAGAGGTTATTAAACATTTTTGACTGACTAAAACAGTTACCTCCCAAGCTTAGCAAATATCCATGTAATAATAGAGAATTAGACAATTTCCCAAATTTCTATATTTAATACATTCTGAGGCATGCATTCAATATAGAAAAAAATAAAATTATTTGCTGTATGTTCAGTAGGTTTTCAGAGTCACACCTTAACATTTGTCTCTGTTTTCTAAGGTCTTTACTGCCCCGCCCATATAGCATGGGGTCAATCCACGAGTAGTTGTAAAAGTCTTAATACAACATATTTTCTGTCTATCTAGCAGTGCAGATGTGTATTTGATGTTTAGGGATAACTAACAGCTATGTGCATAAAAGCTGTTTCCCTATGATTTTGACCAGTTCCAAGAGGGTATTTCAGACATCTCGTCTCCATAAATTTTGTGTGGTGTCACCTATCTGACAATCTATCCTCTTAATTTGCCTTTTATGACTCATCCTGTCTCAAACTGTAAGTTGATTATAGCAAATTTGGTATGGGCCTCATGTTCACACTTTAGCTAGGAATGACTCTTTTAAAGTAATCCTTAAGAGTTTCCTGTGTAATTGAAAAAGTGGGGAGAATTAAATCTGTTTGAAGTCAGTTCTTCTGAATGCAATGAGTTTTCTACTGATCAGTGAAATATCTGATCAAAGATACAGATTTATTAATCTTGAAATATATGATTAAAATATATATTTATTAACCTCACATATACCTTGACAAAATAAATCCAAAAATCTTCAGATTACATACATCAAAATGTGACAATAATCTACAGGTAAATTGTACCAGAATGTGCCCACATAAATCCAACAATCTTCAAAATACATACATCAAAATTAAGCAATGATCTACAGGTAAATTGTACCAGAATGTGCCCATATAAATCCAACACTCTTCAGATTACATACATCAAAATTTGACAATGGTCTACAGGAAAATTGTCCCAGAATGTGCCCATATAAATCCAAAACTCTTCAGATTACATACATCAAAATGTGACAATGATCTACAGGAAACATGTACCAAAATGTGTCCAAATAAATCCAACAATCTTCAGATTACATACATCAAAATGTGACAATGATCTACAGGTAAATTGTACCAGAATGTGCCCATATAAGTTCAACACTCTTCAGACTATATTCATCAGAATGTATCAAAGATATAAAGCAGAAGAAGGCACAGGTCAATAGAGACAAAAGATATCCCTACAGTATATACAGGGTACAAACAATTAGGTAAGCACTAAAAAGTGCAAGTCACGCCTGCTGAACACTTCTGAGTCATTCTGATTGCTCTGGGACAAAGGGCAACTGTGGCGATCAGGGTTAAAGGGGACCGGGAGTCCTAGCCAACCGGCAGTTCCATGAGGTCGACCGGCCAGAGAGAGATAGGTTGGTCAGAGGCCAGCTTCTTCCAAGTTCCAGTTTACAGACAAAACAAGGGAAACCAAAGCTCTGGGAGATCACAGTTGCTCTGAGGAACCCAAAACCACTGAGAAACAAGAGGAGGTAGGTGGTAGGGGGGTAGAGGTTTAACCCCTGCAGCCCGTGACAGGTACCATGAAAGGCAGAAGATGAATGAGCAGGTAAAAAGCAGATTTAGTAGCCAGGCCTGGTCTAGGTACTAGAACAGACAACAGATGAATAAGCAAGCAAGAAGCAGAGTCAGTAGCCAGGCCTGGTCTATGTAACAGAAGAGACGGAAGATGAATGACCAGGTAAGAAGTAGAGTCAGTAGACAGGCCTGGTCTAGGTACCATAACCGAAAGAAGATGAATGAGCAGATAAGAAGCAGAGTCAGTAGACAGGCCTGGTCTAGGCACCACAACAGGCAGAACTTGAATGAGCAGGTAAAAAGCAGAGTCAGTAGACAGCCTTGGTCTAGGTACCAGAAGAGGCAGAAGATGAATGAGCAGATAAGGAGCAGAGTCAGTAGCCAGGCCTGGTCTAGGTACAAGAACTGGCAGCAGATTAATAAGCAGGTAAAAAGCAGTCAGTAGACAGGCCTGGTCTAGGTACAAGAACAGGCAGCAGATGAATGAGCAGGTAAAAAGCAGAGTCAGTAGCCAGGCCTGCTCTAGGTACAAGAACAGGCAGCAGATGAATGAGCAGGTAATAAGCAGAGTCAGTAGACAGCCATGGTCTAGGTACCAAAACAGACAACAGATGAATGAGAAGATAAGGAGCATAGTCAGTAGACAGGTCTGGTCTAGGTACCAGAACGGACAACAGATGAATGAGCAGATAAGGAGCAGAGTCAGTTGACAGGCCTGGTCTAGGTACCATGACCGGCAGAAGATGAATGAGCAGATAAGAAGCAGAGTCAGTAGCAAGGCCTGGTCTAGGTACCAGAACAGACAACAGATGAATGAGCAGGTAAAAAGCAGAGTCAGTAGGCAGGTCTGGTCTAGGTATTAGAGCAGGCAGAAGATGATTGAACAGGTAGAAAGCAGAGTCAGTAGACAGCCCTGGTCTAGGTACCGCCAGACAACTACGATCGGCCAACCAAGCACTCGCATTCATCCCCCACATCAGCAAAGCCACAGCGGGCGGAAGATCCTTCTCCCACATAGCAGCAAAGACATGGAACACCCTCCCTCTTCACCTCAGATAATCCACCTCCCTTATAAAGTTCAGAAAGGACCTCAAAACCTGGCTCTTCGACTGAACGCCCATCCCCTCCCCCCTTTCCTCCTATCTACCTTCCCTTAGCGCCTTGAGACCTTCACGGGTGATTAGTTCACGCTCTATAAGTACCCAATAGATATATAGGTACCAGAACAGACAACAGATGAATGAGCAGATTAGAAGCAGAGTCATTAGAAAGGGCTAATCTAGGTACCAGAAGAGGCAGCAGATGAATGAGCAGATAAAAAGCAGAGTCAGTAATTAGCAAACAGAATCTACCCCATCTTACCACATCTCATACATGGAGATCAAGTAGACGTCATAATGAACAGGGAAGCAAATGATAACACGATTTGTAACCTTCATCTAATACAACATGCCCTAACATCTGACACACAAATGGTTTTAATATACACAGACGCAGAGAAAGCATTCAATTGTGTAGATTGGAAATTTTTATACCAGTCATTAGAGCGGTTTGGCTTCGGAGAAGGTATATTAGGAAAGATTTTTGCCCTATAAAAAAATCCAAGCGCACGCATACTAATCAACGACACTCTATCTGACTCTTTCTATATAAAAAAATGGCACAACAATCCCCAAAAGAGCGGAGCTCTGGAACAAAGGGCCACTGGGGCGACCAGGGTTAAAGGGGACCAGGAGTCCTAGCTGATGTGACCGAGCAGTTCCAGGAGGTTAGCCGGCCAGAGAGAGATAGGTTGGTCAGAGGCCAGCTTCTTCCAAGATCCAGTTTACAGACAAAACAAGGGAAACCAAAGCTCTGGGAGATCGCGGTTGCTCTGAGGAGCCCAAAACTGCTGAGAAAAAAGAGGAGGTAGGTAATTGGGGGGTAGAGGTTTAAGCCCTGCAGCCCGGTGCCCGTGACAGGTACCATGAAAGGCAGAAGATGAATGAGCAGGTAAAAAGCAGATTCAGTAGCCAGGCCTTGTCTAGGTACTAGAACAGACAACAGATGAATAAGCATGTAAAAAGCAGAGTCAGTAGGCAGG
Organism: Bombina bombina; assembly: GCF_027579735.1. NCBI lineage: Eukaryota > Metazoa > Chordata > Amphibia > Anura > Bombinatoridae > Bombina > Bombina bombina. Next base: position 943,924 of record NC_069500.1, read on the forward strand.
CCTGGTCTATGTAACAGAAGAGGCGGAAGATGAATGAGCAGGTAAGAAGCAGAGTCAGTAGACAGGCCTGGTCTAGACACCACAACAGGCAGAACTTGAATGAGCAGGTAAAAAGCAGAGTCAGTAAACAGTCCTGGTCGAGGTACCAGAAGAGGCAGAAGATGAATGAGCAGATAAGGAGCAGAGTCAGTAACCAGGCCTGGTCTAGGTACAAGAACTGGCAGTAGATTAATGAGCAGGTAAAAAGCAGTCAGTAGACAGGCCTGGTCTAGGTACCAGAACAGACAACAGAGGAATAAGCAGGTCAAAAGCAGAGTCAGTAGCCAGGCCTGCTCTAGGTACAAGAACAGGCAGCAGATGAATGAGCAGGTAAGAAGCAGTGTCAGTAGACAGGTCTGGTCTAGGTACCAGAAAGGACAACAGATGAATGAGCAGATAAGGAGCAGAGTCAGTTGACAGGCCTGGTCTAGGTACCATGACCGGAAGAAGATGAATGAGCATATAAGAAGCAGAGTCAGTAGCCAGTCCTGGTCTAGGTACCAGAACAGACAACAGATGAATGAGCAGGTAAAAAGCAGAGTCAGTAGGCAGGTCTAATCTACATACCAGAGCAGGCAGAAGATTATTGAGTGGGTAGAAAGCAGAGTCAGTAGACAGCCCTGGTCTAGGTACCAGAACAGACAACAGATGAATGAGCAGATTAGGGGTAGAGTCATTAGCCAGGCCTAATCTAGGTACCAGAAGAGGCAGCAGATGAATAAGCAGATAAAAAGAAGAGTCAGTAATTAGCAAACAGAATCTGCCCCATCTTACCACATATCATACATGGAGATCAAGTAGGCTTCATAATGAACAGGGAAGCAAAAGAACACGATTTGTACCCTTCATTTAATACAACATGTCCTAACATCTGAGACATAAATTGTTTTAATATCCACAGACGCAGAGAAAGCATTTGATCGTGTAGATTGGACATTTTTATACCAGTCATTAGAGCGGTTTGGCTTGGGAGAAGGTATATTAGGAAAGATTTTTGCCCTATATAATAACCCAAGCGCACGCATCAACGACACTCTATCTCAGCCCTTCTTAAACTTTTGCACTCGTGACCCCATTTCACGCAATAAATTTTTACGTGACCCCGGGTATATAAAATAGGTATACAAATCAAACATTTACTGATAATAAATCATTAAAACATTTATTTTAAAGCAATTCTTTGGAATACATATAATATTAACATTTATTAAAGATAAAATCAAATTTGCATATTAATGAGATGGATGTGCTTGTTTATTTTTACATAAAGAATTAAATCTTGGCTGAATATTTGATACTGCAGGACGTAGAGCATCTTCAGCGTTTTTCAGAGTTGATCGATATTTTGTTTTTATATTCGTCAATGCTGAAAACGCCGCATCACATAAATACGTAGTACAGAATGGCAGAAGTATGTCTAGGGCCATTTCAGAAATTGCTGGAAATTCTATTTTAATCTGAAGCCAAAATTCAGTTAACGATTTTTGCTGAAACTCAAGTTTGAAACCTGTGTCACTTGATAACTCTGCAAATTCTTCTTGGACCTTTAATGGCAGATGACTGACGTTTTCATTTCCATTGAGTACGGTTTTTGAACCCAACTTTGTTTTTGTGAATCAAAATTTGAAGAGAAGTATTTCTGAAACTGTGTCTAGGCACTTCAGATGATCAATTATAACTCTTGCAATTAAATCTTTGGGAAGGATATTTTCAATTATAAAATCATCTGTAGCTGTAAACATTTCTAAAGATCCATTTTCCACCCTATTCTTCCATATGTTAACTTTTTTAGTAAAACTTTCAACTTTATCTTTTAACACAAATATCTTACAATTTTTTCCTTGAAGAGACATGTTTAAATCATTGAGTTTTTCAAAAATATCCGACAAATAATACAGTTTTGAAAGCCATAAGTCGTCATGAAAAAAATTAACAAAATTGGATTCCTGCTCAGTCAAAAATATAACAACTTCATCTTTCAACTTCAATAATCTGTTTAAACTTTGCCCTCTTGAGAGCCACCTTACGTCTGCATGTAGGAATTAGCTTTTGTAGTCGGAGCCCATGTCTTTGCAAAGGTTTGAAAACAAACGACTGTTAAGGGCATGGCTTTTAATGAAGTTAATGATTTTGATAGTATCGCGATGCACAACATCTAAATCTGGTGATATTTTTTTGGCTACAAGTGCCTCCCGATGGATCATGCAGTGAGTAAAAGTGATATGTTCATTGCCACCAGCTTTAACTTTTGCTAAAAATCCAACATTTCTGCCCATCATTGCGCCAGCGCCGTCTGTACAGACTCCAACACAGTTTTTCCACTGTAACCCTTCTTTTTTGAAAAATGAATCTACTTTAAGATATATATCTTCCCCTCTTGTGTATCCTTCCAAAGGGCGACAAAGCAATAATTCCTCATGTCTGCTTCCTTCATAAGCATAGCTTACATAAAGTAACAAACGTGCCATGTTATAAATATCAGTTGTTTCATCTAACTGAATTGCAAACTTCAGGCTGTCCTTAAGCCTGGTAATAAGCTGCTGGAATTGGTCATTACTAATTTCAGAAATTCTTTTGGAAACAGTATCATTCGATAAAGGAATTTTACGAATTTCATCCCCAAACTTTTTCCCATGAACTATTTCTGACATTTTAATAGCAGCAGGTAACACGAGATCTTCACCTATTGTGTAGGGTTTTTTGTTTTTGCAATTAAATAAGAAGTTTCGTAAGATGCAAGTAAATACTTTTCGTTGACAGTAACAAATGTCTCAAAAGATTTTTTTTCTTTATTTGAAAATTTTAAAAGGCGTTCAAAATATTCCTTTAGTTTATTGCAGTACGCTGCATGCTTGGTATTAAGATGTCTTTTTAGTTTGGCTGGTTTCATGCTCTCCGCAGCCAAAACTTCCTTACAAATTAGGCAAAGAGGTTTTCCCACACCATCATGATCATTATAAGTAAATCCATATTGCAAAAATGATTAATCATATTTTCGTTTTCTGGTCACTTTCGGTGTGCTACAACCTGGTAGCGAAGACTTTGTCGCATTGTCACCAGTATTTTTACCTCTTCTGTCTACATTTAGCCACTTATCCATAATGAAAAATATTTTTGTCCTAAACCGAAAATATAAATAAATACCATCTTTAGTTTATAAAATTACATTTGTTGACCGCAATATTATGATGTTACTAAACACACTGACATTAGCACCGCCATATTATGTTGTTACTAAACACACTGACATTAGCACCGCCATATTATGTTGTTACTAAACACACTGACATTAGCACCACGATATTATGATGTTACTAAACACACTGACATTAGCACCGCCATATTATGTTGTTACTAAACACACTGACATTAGCACCACAATATTATGATGTTACTAAACACACTGACATTAGCACCGCCATATTATGATGTTACTAAACACACTGACATTAGCACCGCCATATTATGATGTTACTAAACACACTGACATTAGCACCGCCATATTATGTTGTTACTGAACACACTGACATTAGCACCGCCATATTATGTTGTTACTAAACACACTGACAGTACCACCGCCATATTATGTTGTTACTAAACACACTGACATTAGCACCGCCATATTATGTTGTTACTAAACACACTGACATTAGCACCGCCATACTATGTTGTTACTAAACACACTGACATTAGCACCGCCATACTATGTTGTTACTAAACACACTGACATTAGCACCGCCATATTATGATGTTACTAAACACACTGACATTAGCACCATGATATTATGATGTTACTAAACACACTGACATTAGCACCGCCATACTATGTTGTTACTAAACACACTGACATTAGCACCGCCATACTATGTTGTTACTAAACACACTGACATTAGCACCGCCATATTATGATGTTACTAAACACACTGACATTAGCACCACCATATTATGTTGTTACTAAACACACTGACAGTAGCACCGCCATATTATGATGTTACTAAACACACTGACATTAGCACCGCCATATTATGATGTTACTAAACACACTGACATTAGCACCGCCATATTATGATGTTACTAAACACACTGACAGTAGCACCGCCATATTATGATGTTACTAAACACACTGACAGTAGCACCGCCATATTATGTTGTTACTAAACACACTGACATTAGCACCGCCATATTATGTTGTTACTAAACACACTGACAGTAGCACCGCCATATTATGTTGTTACTAAACACACTGACATTAGCACCGCCATATTATGTTGTTACTAAACACACTGACATTAGCACCGCCATATTATGTTGTTACTAAACACACTGACATTAGCACCGCCATATTATGTTGTTACTAAACACACTGACATTAGCACCGCCATATTATGATGTTACTAAACACACTGACATTAGCACCGCCATATTATGTTGTTACTAAACACACTGACATTAGCACCATGATATTATGATGTTACTAAACACACTGACATTAGCACCGCCATACTATGTTGTTACTAAACACACTGACATTAGCACCGCCATACTATGTTGTTACTAAACACACTGACATTAGCACCGCCATATTATGATGTTACTAAACACACTGACATTAGCACCACCATATTATGTTGTTACTAAACACACTGACAGTAGCACCGCCATATTATGATGTTACTAAACACACTGACATTAGCACCGCCATATTATGATGTTACTAAACACACTGACATTAGCACCGCCATATTATGATGTTACTAAACACACTGACAGTAGCACCGCCATATTATGATGTTACTAAACACACTGACAGTAGCACCGCCATATTATGATGTTACTAAACACACTGACAGTAGCACCGCCATATTATGTTGTTACAAAACACACTGACATTAGCATCGCCATATTATGTTGTTACTAAACACACTGACAGTAGCACCGCCATATTATGTTGTTACTAAACACACTGACATTAGCACCGCCATATTATGTTGTTACTAAACACACTGACATTAGCACCTCCATATTATGTTGTTACTAAACACACTGACATTAGCACCGCCATACTATTGTCATGCTTATTCTTTTTCATATTGTGACATTGCACTGCCCCTTTAAACTCCTGCAACTACCATAAATACCAGCAATCCTCACTCACTCATTGCTTGGTATTGTTTCTACTTGGACCAGTCCTGAGCTCCTCTCCTTACCTGCAATCCCTGCAGCAACCGCTCTCTGAGCTCTGTTCTCATTCATGCTGCAATCCTGTGCTGTGACCTGCTCCGCTAACCGGAACTGCTGCCTCTGTGATGTCACACGCCACTCTCCTGCCGACTCCGGCTGCCTCCTAACCGCTTACAGCAACTTACCTTACTTGCGGTTCCTCTAATATCCAGTCTCCAACTTAGGTATTCAAGTACCAACATTAAGGGGGGTTCTTTTGCTTATTTTTGTCAGTGTGTTTATGCTGTACACATTTGCGCTATTTTGTATGCGCACCATCTACAAGAGCTCATGTTATTTAAGTAGCATCCATTCTCCCATTACTTCTATATTAGCAGTAGCATCTACCATTCCCTGTTTTGTGCACAAACATCTATATAGTCAAAGTATAACTTTACCAACAACTCCATATTGAGGTTTAAGCATCTAGTTACACTGCTGATTTGTATATTCCTGTATTTCCAGCTATAGTGTTTGCAGCTGCTTATCTAATTTTTCCTGCTTTTCTTCACATATTAACTGCTACTTGTGTGTGTGCTAGGTTGCCACATATTACTTATGGGTAATATCTGTGTGACACCCTGCTACACACTTAGCTACACAACATATATATATATATATATATATATATATATATATATATATATATATATATATATATATATACTGTCTTATCAGTAGCTGTGGTCCACTCTAACATATGTCTTTTTTCCCTGACATTACAGAAATACCAAGCCTATTTAAAATGGACCCAACTGATATGAATACACACATACAAACACTAACTAACAAAGTAGACTTACTAACTGAGGGTCTTACTGCTTTAAAACTCGAAAATGATAATTTGAAAACTTATATCAAGGAGGTTGTTGATAGGAAGCCCCCTCCCTTAGAACCCCATATTAGTACCCCTGAACCTTTCTCAGGAGATAGAAATATTTTTAGGGAATTTAAAAATTCATGCTATTTACTATTTACTCTCAAACCCTATACCTATCCTAATGATATGGTAAAAGTTATGACAACCATTTCCTATCTAAGGGCAGAGCCAAGGGCATGGGCAAATAGTTTTTTGGAGCACAATGATGACATTCTTAATTCCTTGGACTCTTTTTTTCTCTGCCTTATCACAAATTTATGAGGACCCTTTTAAGCAGCAAACGGCTGAAAATGCCATGAGGTCCTTAAGGCAGAGGAAGAGAGACGTAGAGGAATATATAGCAGAATTCAAGCGGTGGGCTCCCGACACCCAATGGAACAACTTGTCTCTCCGAAATCAATTTTGGTTGGGGTTGTCAGATGCGGTTAAGGATGAGCTATCTCGCACCCAAATACCTCCTACTCTGGAACAACTTATAGATCTCTGTATCTGCATAGATAGAAGGCTTAGGGAAAGACATCACGAAAGAACTAGCCATGACTCATCCTCTAGACCCAGGCTCTCAAACAATCCACCCAGTACACACTCAAAACCCCCTCCAGAGCCTATGGATATCGCCTTCCTAAGAGGACCCCTAAGTTCCCAGGAAAAGACAAGACGTCGCACTCATAACCTGTGCATGTACTGTGCCTCTGAAGAGCATGGGATAATAGACTGCCCTAACCTCATTCGCCAAAGAAAGGGTAAGCTGTTTACTCCCTCTCCTTCAATTAAGACTGTTCTCAAAAGCAATCAGTATTGTAAAACCAATCTTGTTTTACAGTGGGATCAAACTCGGGTGACCGTCCAAGGGATTATTGACTCCGGAGCCTCCCTCTCTTATACTGACATAACCTTTTGTGAAACAAATAAAATACCCCTGCATAAAAAATTGTCTCCTGTTCATTTGAGAGGGATAGATGGTGAGGTCTTGTCCACAGGACCTGTTTTGTATGAGACAACTCCTATTTTAATGTCAACAGAGTGTCACCATAGGGAGTATATCAAATTCGATGTCATTACCTCACCTGATTTTCCTCTAATTCTAGGGCTACAGTGGCTTAGGCAACATGATCCTCTCATCTCTTGGTCATCTCTTTCTTTACAGTTTAGTTCCGATTATTGCAAGGTAACCTGTTACCATCAATTACAGACTGATGATTCACAGTCAAAAAAGTTTTTATTTTAAATATTTTCAAAACTGTTATAACAAATATGATTGGTAGCACTAGTTGGCAAGTGGGCCTGGCACACACGCTGGGAGGAAGGCAACTGCAATTAGATTACACTAGCAGACTGATGTTTCACAGTCAAAAAGTTTTTATTTTAAATATTTACAATACTGTTATAACAAATATGATTGGTGGCACTAGTTGGCAAGTGAGCCTGGCACACACGCTGGCAGGCAGGCAACTGTAATTCAATGGCACTAGCAGACTGATGATTCACAGTCAAAAAAGTTTTTATTTAAAATATTTACAATACTGTTATAATAAATATGATTGGTGGCACTAGTTGGCTAGTGGGCCTGGCACACACGCTGGCAGGCAGGAAACTGCAATTCAATTACACTAGCAGACTGATGATTCACAGTCAAAAAAGTTTTAATTTTAAATATTAACACTACTGTAATAACAAATATGATTGGTGGCACTAGTTGTCAAGTGGGCCTGGCACACACGCTGGCAGGCAGACAACTGCAATTCAATTGCACTAGCAGACTGATGATTCACAGTCAAAAAAGTTTTTATTGTAAATATTAACACTACTGTAATAACAAATATGATTGGTGGCACTAGTTGGCAAGTGGGCCTGGCACACACGCTGGGAGGAAGGCAACTTCAATTAGATTACACTAGCAGACTGATGTTTCACAGTCAAAAAATATTTTTTTTAAATATTTACACTACTGTTATAACAAATATGATTGGTGGCACTAGTTGACAAGTGGGCCTGGCACACACGCTGGGAGGAAGGCAACTGCAATTAGATTACACTAGATGACTGATGTTTCACAGTCAAAAAGTTTTTATTTTAAATATTTACAATACTGTTATAACAAATATGATTGGTGGCACTAGTTGGCTAGTGGGCCTGGCACACATGCTGGCAGACAGGCAACTGCAATTCAATTGCACTAGCAGACTGATGATTCACAGTCAAAAAAGTTTTAATTTTAAATATTAACACTACTGTAATAACAAATATGATTGGTGGCACTAGTTGGCAAGTGGGCCTGGCACACACGCTGGCAGACAGGCAACTGCAATTCAATTACACTAGCAGACTGATGATTCACAGTCAAAAAAGTTTTTATTTTAAATATTTACAATACTGTTATAACAAATATGATTGGTGGTACTAGTTGGCTAGTGGGCCTGGCACACATGCTGGCAGACAGGCAACTGCAATTCAATTGCACTAGCAGACTGATGATTCACAGTTTAAAAAGTTTTATTTTAAATATTAACACTACTGTAATAACAAATATGATTGGTGGCACTATTTGGCAAGTGGGCCTGGCACACACGCTGGCAGGCAGGCAACTGGAATTCAATTGCACTATCAGACTGATGATTCACAGTCAAAAAAGTTTTGATTTTCAATATTTTCAAAACTGTTATAACAAATATGATTGGTGGCATTAGTTGGCAGCAAGTGGGCCTGGCACACACGCTGGCAGGCAGGCAACTTCAATTAGATTACACTAGCAGACTGATCTTTCACAGTCAAAAAATATTTTTTTTAAATATTTACACTACTGTTATAACAAATATGATTGGTGGCACTAGTTGGCAAGTGGGCCTGGCACACACGCTGGGAGGAAGGCAACTGCAATTAGATTACACTAGATAACTGATGTTTCACAGTCAAAAAGTTTTTATTTTAAATATTTACAATACTGTTATAACAAATATGATTGGTGGCACTAGTTGGCAAGTGAGCCTGGCACACACGCTGGCAGGCAGGCAACTGCAATTCAATTGCACTAGCAAACTGATGATTCACAGTCAAAAAATGTTTTTATTTTAAATATTTACACTACTGTTATAACAAATATGATTTGTGGCACTAGTTGGAAAGTGGGCCTGGCACACATGCTGGCAGACAGGCAACTGCAATTAAATAACAATAGCAGACTGATGTAAAAGTTTCTTTTTTAAAAAGTTACACTAATGTTACAACAGATAGGAGTGATGGCACTCAGGTTAGAAGTAGGCACAGTATGTGCTGGCAGCCTGACACACAGGCTGGCACTAGTGGCAGGCTGGCCTGGCAACTAAAATTAAATAACACTAGAAGACTGATGTAAAAGTTTTTTTTTTTACAAAATTTAAACTAATGTTACACCAGATAGGAGTGGTGGACTGGCACTGAGGCTGGAAGTAGGCACAGTATATGCTGGCAGCCTGACACACAGGCTGGCACTAATGGCAGCCAGGCTGGCCTGGCAACTAAAATTAAATAACACTAGAAGAGGACTGATGTAAAAAATTTTTTTTAATTTACAATAATGTTAAGCAGATATCAGTGGTGGCAGAGAGCAATTAACCACAGTATATGCTGTGTACCTGACACACAGGCCTGATAGAAAATGAAATTAGATTAAACTAGCAAAATGATTTAAAAGTTTCTTTGTTTAAATTTACACTAATGTTAAGCAGATATGAGTGGTGGCTGGCACAGAGCAATTAACCACAGTATATGCTGTGTGAGCCTGAGACACAGGCCTGATAGAAAATGAAATTAGATTACGCTAGCAAAATGATTTAAAAGTTTTTTTTTTTTTAAATTTACAATAATGATTGTTAAGCAGATATGAGTGGTGGCTGGCACAGCAATTAACCACAGTATATGCTGTGTAAGGCTGACACACAGGCCTGATAGAAAATTAAATTAGATTACACTAGCAAAATGATTTAAAAGTTTTTTTGTTTAAATTTACACTAATGTTAAGCAGATATCAGTGGTGGCACTAATCACATTATATGCTGTGAGCCTCACACACAGGCTGACAGCCAGGCAAATGCAAATAATAATAAAAAAAAAAAAAAACGACTGAAGTTCTAGCCCTAAAAAGGGCTTTTTGGGGTGCTGTCCTTACAGCAGAGATTAGATGAGTCCTTCAGGACTGTAGTGGACACTAAATACACTAGCCTAGCTATCTATTTCCCTATAATGTCAGCAGCAATACTATACCTCCTCTCACTAAGAAAACAGGATCGTAATGAATCTAAAATGGCTGCTGCCCAGGAGCTGGGATGGTCTGTGAGGGAGTGTCTGCTGCTGATTGGCTCAAATGTGTCTGAACGCTGTGAGATACAGGGTCAAAGTTTCCTCAATGATGACGAATAGGGGGCGGATCGAACATCGCATATGTTCGCCCGCATCGGCGAACGCGAACAAGCTATGTTCGCCGGGAACTGTTCTCCGGCGAACTGTTTGCAACATCACTATCAATCGTATCTATCAAATGTATATTGCATCTATTGATCTATGCAATTCGTATCTATCAAATGTATATTGCATCTATTGATAGATGTAATTCGTATCTATCAAATGTATATTGCATCTTTTGATCTATGTAATTCGTATCTATCAAATGTAAATTGCATCTTTTGATCTATGTAATTGGTATCTATCAAATGTATATTGCATCTATTGATCTATGTAATCTATGGATCTATCTATCAAATCTATCGATCTCGTGGCCGGACTGTTTTGTGACAGCCACTTGTGTTTCGGCCAAATTTGAAGTAGGAGGACCGACCAAGCATCTTTTCCCATCTCCCTGTTCCGAAAATCAAGGCCATATAGACCTCCCCCGATAGGGGGAGTAACAGGTATTAAACTGCTAAGAATAGTACTACTTAGTACTTAACACACCACGGGTCCCAGACCGCATGTCTTATTGTTATACTCTGTCAGGGAAATTATATAACTATCAATCGTATCAATCAAATATATATTGCATCTATTGATCTCTGTAATTCGTATCTATCAAATGTATATTGCATCTTTTGATCTATGTAATTCGTATCTATCATATGTATATTGTATCTATTGATCTATGTAATTCGTATCTATCAAATGTATATCGCATCTATTGATCTATGTAATTCGTATCTATCAAATGTATATCGCATCTATTGATCTATGTAATTCGTATCTATCAAATGTATATTGCATCTATTGATCTATGTAATTCGTATCTATCATATGTATATTGCATCTATTGATCTATGTAATTCGTACCTATCAAATGTATATTGCATCTATTGATCTATGTAATTCGTATCTATCAAATGTATATTGCATCTATTGATCTATGTAATTCGTATCTATGAAATGTATATTGCATCTTTTTATCTATGTTATTCGTATCTATCAAATGTATATTGCATCTATTGATCTATGTAATTCGTATCTATCAAATGTATATTGCATCTATTGATCTATGTAATTCGTATCTATGAAATGTATATTGCATCTTTTTATCTATGTTATTCGTATCTATCAAATGTATATTGCATCTTTTGATCTATGTAATTCATATCTATCAAATGTATATTGCATCTTTTGATCTATGTAATTCGTATCTATCAAATGTATATTGCATCTATTGATCTATGTAATTCGTATCTATCAAATGTATATTGCATCTTTTTATCTATGTTATTCGTATCTATCAAATGTATATTGCATCTATTGATCTATGTAATTCGTATCTATCAAATGTATATTGCATCTATTGATCTATGTAATTCGTATCTATCAAATGTATATTGCATCTTTTGATCTGCCTTGCTGCTCCTTTCAGGCAGGCCAGCTCTTTGCATTCAGGCCCACAGACTCTGTAACAGATCTCTCTTGCAGGGAGAGGTGCAGCCAGAATGCAGGGTCAGAACCTCTGCAACTGGTATACTCGATTGTGCAAAAGGAAGTAACCTTACCATGGGTCCCAGAACCAGACCGCACGTCTTTGTAATTCTCTGCCTGGGAAATTATATATCTTTCAAATTAGCTATTTATCTATCAAATGTATATTGCATCTATTGATCTATGTAATTCGTATCTATCAAATGTATATTGCATCTATTGATCTATGTAATTCGTATCTATCAAATGTATATTGCATCTATTGATCTATGTAATTCGTATCTATCAAATGTATATTGCATCTATTGATCTATGTAATTCGTATCTATCAAATGTATATTGCATCTATTGATCTATGTAATTCGTATCTATCAAATGTATATTGCATCTATTGATCTATGTAATTCGTATCTATCAAATGTAAATTGCATCTTTTGATCTATGTAATTCGTATCTATCAAATGTATATTGCATCTATTGATGTAATTCGTATCTATCAAATGTATATTGCATCTATTGATCTATGTAATTCGTATCTATCAAATGTAAATTGCATCTTTTGATCTATGTAATTCGTATCTATCAAATGTATATTGCATCTTTTGATCTATGTAATTCGTATCTATCAAATGTATATTGCATCTATTGATCTATGTAATCTATGGGGGGTAGTTATCAACGCGTCTACTTTTCCTGCCTTCGCCGGCCCAATACGCCCGCCTAAGCTCGCCTCACATCGCCGCCGCAGACCTGCAAAAATTCGCCTAAGTTATCAAAAAAGCTGTCAAAAAGCCGCGACCAATTACGGGGCGATGAGCAGCGGACTGTGATAGTTATCACTCATCCGATCTCGCTGCTCTTCGGCTTTTTTACAGCTTTCTTGCTAGCCTGTCACTAAGCACTCACACTAAACTACACTGTTCTACCCCCTATACCGGCGCCCCCGGAGCCCCCCGCAACTAAATAAAGTTAGTAACCCCTAAACCGCCGCTCCTATACCCCGCCGCAACTCTTATAAATGTATTAACCCCTAAACCGCCGCTCCCGGACACCGCCGCAACCTACATTATACCTAGTAACCCCTATCCTGCCCCCCCTATACCGCCGCCACCTATAATAAAGTTATTAACCCCTATCCTGCTGATCCCGCACCTCGCTGCAACTAAATAAATAGTTTAACCCCTAAACTGCCGCTCCTGGACCCTGCCGCAACCTATATTAAATTTATTAACCCCTAATCTGCCCCCCTACACCGTCGCCACCTATATTACATTTATTAACCCCTATCCTGCCCCCCACTACACCGCCACCACTGTAATAAATTTATTAACCCCTAAACCTAAGTCTAACACTAACCCTAACACCCCCCCTAACTTAAATATTAATTAAATAAATCTAAATAATATTTCTCTTATTAAATAAATTAATCCTATTTAAAACTAAATACTTACCTTTAAAATAAACCCTAATATAGCTACAATATAAATAATAATTATATTGTAGCTATCTTAGGATTTATTTTTATTTTACAGGCAACTTTCAATTTATTTTAACTAGGTACAATAGCTATTAAATAGTTATTAACTATTTAATAGCTACCTAGCTAAAATAAAGAGAAATTTACCTGTAAAATAAAAACTAACCTAAGTTACAATTACACCTAACACTACACTATACTTTAATAAATTATTTCTATTTAAAACTAAATACTTACCTGTAAAATAAACCCTAACGGCTAGATTTAGAGTTCTGCGGCCAAAGGGGTGCGTTAGCTACGCATGCTTTTTTCCCCCCGCACCTTTTAAATACCGCTGGTATTTAGAGTTCACAGAATGGCTGGGTTTTCAGTGCGTTAGGCTCCAAAAAGGGAGCGTAGAGCATAATTTAACGCCACTGCAACTCTCGATACCAGCGGTGCTTACGGACGCGGCCAGCTTAAAAAACGTGCTCGTGCACGATTCCCCCATAGAAAACAATGGGGCAGTTTGAGCTGAAAAAAACACCTGCAAAAAAGCAGCGTTCAGCTCCTAACGCAGCCCCATTGTTTTCTATGGGGAAACACTTCCTATGTCTGCACCTAACACTCTAACATGAACCCCGAGTCTAAACACCCCTAACCTTACACTTATTAACCCCTAATCTGCCGCCCCCGCTATCGCTGACACCTGCATATTATTATTAACCCCTAATCTGCCGCTCCATAAACCACCGCAACATACATTATAGTTATGTACCCCTAATCTGCTGCCCCTAACACCGCCGACCCCTATATTATATTTATTAACCCCTAATCTGCCCCCCACAACGTCGGCGCCAGCTACCTACAATAATTAACCCCTAATCTGCCGATCGGAGCTCACCGCTAAGTCTAACCCTAACACTAACACCCCCCTAAGTTAAATATAATTTTTATCTAATGAAATAAATTAACTCTTATTAAATAAATTATTCCTATTTAAAGCTAAATACTTACCTGTAAAATAAACCCTAATATAGCTACAATATAAATTATATATATATATTATATTGTAGCTATTTTAGGATTAATATTTATTTTACAGGCAACTTTGTATTTATTTTAACCAGGTACAATAGCTATTAAATAGTTAATAACTATTTAATAGCTACCTAGTTAAAATAATTGCAAAATTACCTGTAAAATAAATCCTAACCTAAGTTACAATTAAACCTAATACTACACTATCAATAAATTAATTAAATACAATACCTACAAATAAATACAATGAAATAAACTAACTAAAGTACAAAAAATAAAAAAGAACTAAGTTACAAAAAATAAAAAAATATTTACAAACATTAGAAAAATATTACAACAATTTTAAACTAATTACACCTACTCTAAGCACCCTAATAAAATAACAAAGACCCCCAAAATAAAAAAATGCCCTACCCTATTCTAAATTAAAAAAGTTCAAAGCTCTTTCACCTTACCAGCCCTGAAAAGGGCCATTTGCGGGGCATGCCCCAAAGAATTCAGCTCTTTTGCCTGTAAAAAAAAACATACAATACCCCCCCAACATTACAACCCACCACCCACATACCCCTAATCTAACCCAACCCCCCTTAAATAAACCTAACACTAAGCCCCTGAAGATCTTCCTACCTTATCTTCACCATGCCAGGTTCACCGATCCGTCCTCGGAAGTCTTGATCCAAGCCTCGGAAGTGTTGATCCAAGCCCAAGCGGGGCTAAAGAGTGACGTCCATCCTCCGGCTGAAGTCTTGATCCAAGCGGGCAGAAGAGGACATCCGGACCGGCAAACATCTTCTTCCAAGCCGCATCTTCTATGTTCTTCAATCCGATGACGACCGGCTGATCTTCAAGATCTCCAGCGCGGATCCATCCATCTTCACCGACGACTTCCCGACGAATGACGGTTCCTTTAAGGGACGTCATCCAAGATGGCGTCCCTCGAATTCCGATTGGCTGATAGGATTCTATCAGCCAATCGGAATTAAGGTAGGAAAATTCTGATTGGCTGATGGAATCAGCCAATCAGAATCAAGTTCAATCCGATTGGCTGATCCAATCAGCCAATCAGATTGAGCTCGCATTCTATTGGCTGTTCCATGACTGTGACCACTTGCCCAGTGCCACCACTCATATCTTGTTTAATAGTAGTGTAAGTGTACATTTAAAACAAAAAAACTTTTTGGACTGTGAAACATCAGTCTGCTTTTTTGTGTCAGGCTCACAGCGTATACTGTGCCCACTTGCCAAGTGGCACCACTCATATCTTGTTTAATAGTAGTGTAAGTGTACATTTAAAAAAAAATGACAGGCAGAGGCAGGCCATCGTGGTCGTGGTGCTGTGATTCCCTTTGGCCCTAGAATAATGCCCAGTGTTCAGAGGCCACGTACCATGAACTCGAAAAGTTCTGAGGACATAGTTGACTTTTTAACACAGGACACCCAATCTTCTACAGCTTCCGCTCCGAACCTTGACGCACCATGCTCCTCCAGCTTAGCTTCGGGCACCTCTCAAGTTACCACTCGCCCGCCTGCTGCCACCACCAACACTAGCACCACAGCCGCTTCACTTGATCGGTCAGAGGAGTTATTTACACATCATTTGGAAGAAATGAGTGATGCGCAACCATCATTGACAGAGGATGTAGATAACAGTGATATGTCTCAGTCAGGCAGCATTACAGACATGGACGTTCGGTGTGATGATGATGATGTTGTACCCGCTGCGGCTTCCTTTGTTGATTTGTCAGATACAAGTGAAGCAGTTGATGATGACGATGCGTCCGTGGATGTCACGTGGGTGCCCGCTAGAAGAGAAGAAGAAGAACAGGGGGAAAGTTCAGATGGGGAGACAGAGAGGAGGAGGAGGAGACGAGTTGGAAGCAGGGGGAGGTCGTCGCAAGAAGCTAGTGGCACAGTCAGACAGCATGCATTAGGTGTCATCCTTATCATGAGATGTACAGAGCTATCTCCCCTCCTCCAGTAATAGAGTCACCTATAAACCATTAAGTGTTATTATTCTCATGAGATGTACAGAGCTATTTCCCATTCCCCAGTAAAAGAGTCACCTATAAACCATTAAGTGTTATTATTCTCATTAGATGTACAGAGCTATCTCCCCTCCTCCAGTAATAGAGTCACCTATAAACCATTAAGTGTCGTCCTTATCATGAGATGTACAGAGCTATCTCCCCTCCTCCAGTAATAGAGTCACCTATAAACCATTAAGTGTTATTATTCTCTTGAGATGTACAGAGCTATATCCCTTCCCCCAGTAAAA
Source organism: Bombina bombina (assembly GCF_027579735.1). Classification (NCBI taxonomy): domain Eukaryota; kingdom Metazoa; phylum Chordata; class Amphibia; order Anura; family Bombinatoridae; genus Bombina; species Bombina bombina. The sequence continues at coordinate 960,754 of NC_069500.1, forward strand.
GAGTCACCTATAAACCATTAGGTGTCGTCCTTATCATGAGATGTACAGAGCTATCTCCCCTCCCCCAGTAATAGAGTCACCTATAAACCATTAAGTGTTATTATTCTCATGAGATGTACAGAGCTATATCCCCTCCTCCAGTAAAAGAGTCACCTATAAACCATTAAGTGTTATTATTCTCATTAGATGTACAGAGCTATCTCCCCTCCTCCAGTAAAAGAGTCACCTATAAACCATTAAGTGTTATTATTCTCATGAGATGTACAGAGCTATCTCCCCTCCTCCAGTAAAAGAGTCACCTATAAACCATTAAGTGTTATTATTCTCATTAGATGTACAGAGCTATCTCCCCTCCCCCAGTAATAGAGTCACCTATAAACCATTAAGTGTTATTATTCTCATTAGATGTACAGAGCTATCTCCCCTCCTCCAGTAAAAGAGTCACCTATAAACCATTAAGTGTTATTATTCTCATGAGATGTACAGAGCTATCTCCCCTCCTCCAGTAAAAGAGTCACCTATAAACCATTAAGTGTTATTATTCTCATGAGATGTACAGAGCTATCTCCCCTCCCCCAGTAATAGAGTCACCTATAAACCATTAAGTGTTATTATTCTCATTAGATGTACAGAGCTATCTCCCCTCCTCCAGTAATAGAGTCACCTATAAACCATTAAGTGTTATTATTCTCATGAGATGTACAGAGCTATCTCCCCTCCTCCAGTAAAAGAGTCACCTATAAACCATTAAGTGTTATTATTCTCATGAGATGTACAGAGCTATATCCCCTCCTCCAGTAAAAGAGTCACCTATAAACCATTAAGTGTTATTATTCTCATTAGATGTACAGAGCTATCTCCCCTCCTCCAGTAAAAGAGTCACCTATAAACCATTAAGTGTTATTATTCTCATGAGATGTACAGAGCTATCTCCCCTCCTCCAGTAAAAGAGTCACCTATAAACCATTAAGTGTTATTATTCTCATTAGATGTACAGAGCTATCTCCCCTCCCCCAGTAATAGAGTCACCTATAAACCATTAAGTGTTATTATTCTCATTAGATGTACAGAGCTATCTCCCCTCCTCCAGTAAAAGAGTCACCTATAAACCATTAAGTGTTATTATTCTCATGAGATGTACAGAGCTATCTCCCCTCCTCCAGTAAAAGAGTCACCTATAAACCATTAAGTGTTATTATTCTCATGAGATGTACAGAGCTATCTCCCCTCCCCCAGTAATAGAGTCACCTATAAACCATTAAGTGTTATTATTCTCATTAGATGTACAGAGCTATCTCCCCTCCTCCAGTAATAGAGTCACCTATAAACCATTAAGTGTTATTATTCTCATGAGATGTACAGAGCTATCTCCCCTCCCCCAGTAATAGAGTCACCTATAAACCATTAAGTGTTATTATTCTCATTAGATGTACAGAGCTATCTCCCCTCCCCCAGTAATAGAGTCACCTATAAACCATTAAGTGTTATTATTCTCATTAGATGTACAGAGCTATCTCCCCTCCTCCAGTAATAGAGTCACCTATAAACCATTAAGTGTTATTATTCTCATGAGATGTACAGAGCTATCTCCCCTCCCCCAGTAATAGAGTCACCTATAAACCATTAAGTGTTATTATTCTCATTAGATGTACAGAGCTATCTCCCCTCCTCCAGTAATAGAGTCACCTATAAACCATTAAGTGTTATTATTCTCATGAGATGTACAGAGCTATATCCCCTCCCCCAGTAAAAGAGTCACCTATAAACCATTAAGTGTTATTATTCTCATGAGATGTACAGAGCTATCTCCCCTCCCCCAGTAATAGAGTCACCTATAAACCATTAAGTGTTATTATTCTCATTAGATGTACAGAGCTATCTCCCCTCCTCCAGTAATAGAGTCACCTATAAACCATTAAGTGTTATTATTCTCATTAGATGTACAGAGCTATCTCCCCTCCCCCAGTAAAAGAGTCACCTATAAACCATTAAGTGTTATTATTCTCATTAGATGTACAGAACTATATCCCCTCCCCCAGTAATAGAGTCACCTATAAACCATTAAGTGTTATTATTCTCATTAGATGTACAGAGCTATATCCCCTCCTCCAGTAAAAGAGTCACCTATAAACCATTAAGTGTTATTATTCTCATGAGATGTACAGAACTATATCCCCTCCCCCAGTAATAGAGTCACCTATAAACCATTAAGTGTTATTATTCTCATTATACAGAGCTATCTCCCCTCCCCCAGTAATAGAGTCACCTTTAAACCATTAAGTGTTATTATTCTCATTAGATGTACAGAACTATATCCCCTCCTCCAGTAAAAGAGTCACCTATAAACCATTAAGTGTTATTATTCTCATGAGATGTACAGAGCTATCTCCCCTCCTCCAGTAAAAGAGTCACCTATAAACCATTAAGTGTTATTATTCTCATTATACAGAGCTATCTCCCCTCCCCCAGTAATAGAGTCACCTATAAACCATTAAGTGTTATTATTCTCATTAGATGTACAGAGCTATCTCCCCTCCTCCAGTAAAAGAGTCACCTATAAACCATTAAGTGTTATTATTCTCATTAGATGTACAGAGCTATATCCCCTCCTCCAGTAATAGAGTCACCTATAAACCATTAGGTGTTGTCCTTATCATTAGATGTACAGAGCTATATCCCCTCCCCCAGTAATAGAGTCACCTATAAACCATTAAGTGTTATTATTCTCATTAGATGTACAGAGCTATCTCCCCTCCTCCAGTAATAGAGTCACCTATAAACCATTAAGTGTTATTATTCTCATTAGATGTACAGAGCTATCTCCCCTCCTCCAGTAATAGAGTCACCTATAAACCATTAAGTGTTATTATTCTCATTAGATGTACAGAGCTATCTCCCCTCCTCCAGTAATAGAGTCACCTATAAACCATTAAGTGTTATTATTCTCATTAGATGTACAGAGCTATCTCCCCTCCTCCAGTAATAGAGTCACCTATAAACCATTAAGTGTTATTATTCTCATTAGATGTACAGAGCTATCTCCCCTCCCCCAGTAATAGAGTCACCTATAAACCATTAAGTGTTATTATTCTCATTAGATGTACAGAGCTATCTCCCCTCCTCCAGTAATAGAGTCACCTATAAACCATTAGGTGTTTTCCTTATCATGAGATGTACAGAGCTATCTCCCCTCCCCCAGTAATAGAGTCACCTATAAACCATTAAGTGTTATTATTCTCATTAGATGTACAGAGCTATCTCCCCTCCCCCAGTAAAAGAGTCACCTATAAACCATTAAGTGTTATTATTCTCATTAGATGTACAGAGCTATCTCCCCTCCTCCAGTAATAGAGTCACCTATAAACCATTAGGTGTTGTCCTTATCATGAGATGTACAGAGCTATCTCCCCTCCCCCAGTAATAGAGTCACCTATAAACCATTAGGTGTTATTATTCTCATGAGATGTACAGAGCTATCTCCCCTCCCCCAGTAAAAGAGTCACCTATAAACCATTAGGTGTTATTATTCTCATGAGATGTACAGAGCTATCTCCCCTCCCCCAGTAATAGAGTCACCTATAAACCATTACGTGTTATTATTCTCATGAGATGTACAGAGCTATCTCCCCTCCTCCAGTAATAGAGTCACCTATAAACCATTAAGTGTTATTATTCTCATTATACAGAGCTATCTCCCCTCCTCCAGTAAAAGAGTCACCTATAAACCATTAAGTGTTATTATTCTCATTAGATGTACAGAACTATATCCCCTCCCCCAGTAATAGAGTCACCTATAAACCATTAAGTGTTATTATTCTCATTAGATGTACAGAGCTATATCCCCTCCTCCAGTAAAAGAGTCACCTATAAACCATTAAGTGTTATTATTCTCATGAGATGTACAGAACTATATCCCCTCCCCCAGTAATAGAGTCACCTATAAACCATTAAGTGTTATTATTCTCATTAGATGTACAGAGCTATATCCCCTCCTCCAGTAAAAGAGTCACCTATAAACCATTAAGTGTTATTATTCTCATGAGATGTACAGAACTATCTCCCCTCCCCCAGTAATAGAGTCACCTATAAACCATTAAGTGTTATTATTCTCATTAGATGTACAGAGCTATCTCCCCTCCCCCAGTAAAAGAGTCACCTATAAACCATTACGTGTTATTATTCTCATGAGATGTACAGAGCTATCTCCCCTCCTCCAGTAATAGAGTCACCTATAAACCATTAAGTGTTATTATTCTCATTATACAGAGCTATCTCCCCTCCTCCAGTAAAAGAGTCACCTATAAACCATTAAGTGTTATTATTCTCATTAGATGTACAGAGCTATATCCCCTCCTCCAGTAAAAGAGTCACCTATAAACCATTAAGTGTTATTATTCTCATTAGATGTACAGAGCTATCTCCCCTCCCCCAGTAATAGAGTCACCTATAAACCATTAAGTGTTATTATTCTCATGAGATGTACAGAGCTATCTCCCCTCCTCCAGTAAAAGAGTCACCTATAAACCATTAGGTGTTATTATTCTCATGAGATGTACAGAACTATATCCCCTCCCCCAGTAATAGAGTCACCTATAAACCATTAAGTGTTATTATTCTCATTAGATGTACAGAACTATCTCCCCTCCTCCAGTAATAGAGTCACCTATAAACCATTAAGTGTTATTATTCTCATTAGATGTACAGAGCTATCTCCCCTCCTCCAGTAATAGAGTCACCTATAAACCATTAAGTGTTATTATTCTCATTAGATGTACAGAGCTATCTCCCCTCCTCCAGTAATAGAGTCACCTATAAACCATTAAGTGTTATTATTCTCATTAGATGTACAGAGCTATCTCCCCTCCTCCAGTAATAGAGTCACCTATAAACCATTAAGTGTTATTATTCTCATTAGATGTACAGAGCTATCTCCCCTCCCCCAGTAATAGAGTCACCTATAAACCATTAAGTGTTATTATTCTCATTAGATGTACAGAACTATCTCCCCTCCTCCAGTAATAGAGTCACCTATAAACCATTAAGTGTTATTATTCTCATGAGATGTACAGAGCTATCTCCCCTCCTCCAGTAATAGAGTCACCTATAAACCATTAAGTGTTATTATTCTCATTAGATGTACAGAGCTATCTCCCCTCCTCCAGTAATAGAGTCACCTATAAACCATTAAGTGTTATTATTCTCATTAGATGTACAGAGCTATCTCCCCTCCTCCAGTAATAGAGTCACCTATAAACCATTAAGTGTTATTATTCTCATTAGATGTACAGAGCTATCTCCCCTCCTCCAGTAATAGAGTCACCTATAAACCATTAAGTGTTATTATTCTCATTAGATGTACAGAGCTATCTCCCCTCCCCCAGTAATAGAGTCACCTATAAACCATTAAGTGTTATTATTCTCATTA